>NW_027447667.1:0-26955 GCF_038048845.1 Mixophyes fleayi | reverse complement strand
TGATTCATGATTCAATTCATGATTCATGATTCAATTCATGATTCATGATTCATAATTCATGATTCAATTCATGATTCATGATTCATGATTCAATTCATGATTCATGATTCATGATTCATGATTCAATTCATGATTCAATTCATGATTCAATTCATGATTTAATTCATGATTCAATTCATGATTCATGATTTAATTCATGATTCAATTCATTATTCATGATTCGATTCATGATTCATGATTCAATTCATGATTCATGATTCATGATTCAATTCATGATTCATGATTCATGATTCATGATTTGATTTATGATTCATGATTCAATTTATGATTTAACATTCATGATTCATGATTCAATTCATGATTCATGATTCATGATTCAATTCATGATTCAATTCATGATTGATGATTCATGATTCATGATTCATGACTCATGATTCAATTCATAATTCATAATTCAATTCATGATTAATAATTCATGATTCATGATTCATTTCATAATTCATAATTCATGATTCATGATTCGATTAATGATTCATGATTCATGATTCAATTCATGATTCATGATTTAATTCATGATTCAATTCATGATTTATGATTCGATTCATGATTCAAGATTCAATTCATGATTCAATTCATGATTCATGATTCAATTCATGATTCATGATTCGATTCATGATTCATGATTTGATTCATGATTCATGATTCATGATTCAATTTATGATTCATCATTCAATTCATGATTCATGATTCATGATTCAATTCATGATTCAATTCATGATTCATGATTCATGATTCATGATTCATGATTCTTGATTCAATTCATAATTCATAATTCAATTCATGATTCATAATTCATGATTCATGATTCAATTCATAATTTATAATTCATGATTCATGATTCAATTGATGATTCATGATTCATGATTCATGATTCAATTCATGATTCATGATTCAATTCATGATTCATGATTCATGATTCATGATTCATGATTCAATTCATGATTCATGATTCATGATTTATGATTCGAGATTCATGAATTATGATTTAATTCATGATTCATAATTCATGATTTATGATTCGATTCATGATTCATGATTAATGATTCATGATTCAATTCATGATTCGATTCATGATTCAATTCATGATTCATGATTCGATTTTGATTCATGATTCATGATTCATGATTCATGATTCATGATTCAATTCATGATTCGATTCAAGATTCGATTCATGATTCATGATTCATGATTCAATTCATGAATTATGATTCATGATTCATGATTTATGATTTGACTCATGATTCATGATTCATGATTCAATTCATGATTCATGATTCATGATTCATGATTCAATTCATTATTCATGATTTTTGATTCATGATTCATGATTCGATTCATGATTCATGATTCATGATTCAATTCATGATTCATGATTCAATTCATGAATTATGATTCAATTCATGATTCATCATTCATGATTCATGATTCAATTCATGATTCATCATTCATGATTCAATTCATGATTCATGATTCATGATTCATGATTCAATTTATGATTCATGATTCAATTCATAATTCATAATTCAATTCATGATTCATGATTCATGATTCAATTCATAATTCATAATTCATGATTCATGATTCAATTCATGATTCATGATTCATGATTCATGATTCGTGATTTAATTCCTGATTCATGATTCAAGTCATGATTCATAATTCATGATTCATGATTCAATTCATGATTCATGATTCAATTCATGATTCATGATTCATGATTCAATTCATGATTCATGATTCGATTCATGATTCATGATTCATGATTCATGATTCAATTCATGATTCATGATTCATGATTCAATTCATGATTCATAATTCATGATTCATGATTCAATTTATGATTCATGATTCATGATTCATGATTCAATTCATGATTCATGATTCAATTCATGATTCGATTCATGATTCAATCCATGATTCATGATTCGATTTATGATACATGATTCATGATTCAATTCATGATTCATGATTCAATTCATGATTCAATTCATGATTCAATTCATGATTCATGATTTAATTCATGATTCAATTCATGATTCATGATTCGATTTATGATTCATGATTCAATTCATGATTCATGATTCATGATTCATGATTCAATTCATGATTCATGATTCATGATTTGATTTATGATTCATGATTCATGATTCAATTTATGATTCATCATTCATGATTCATGATTCAATTCATAATTCATAATTCAATTCATGATTCATGATTCATGATTCAATTCATAATTCATAATTCATGATTCATGATTCAATTCATGATTCATGATTCATGATTCAATTCATGATTCATGATTCATGATTCAATTCATGATTCATGATTCGATTCATGATTCATGATTCATGATTCAATTCATGATTCATGATTCATGATTCAATTCATGATTCATGATTCATGATTCAATTCATGATTCATAATTCATGATTCATGATTCAATTCATGATTCATGATTCATGATTCATGATTCAATTCATGATTCATGATTCAATTCATGATTCGATTCATGATTCAATCCATGATTCATGATTCGATTTATGATTCATGATTCATGAGTCAATTTATGATTCATGATTCAATTCATGATTCAATTCATGATTCAATTCATGATTCAATTCATGATTCATGATTTAATTCATGATTCAATTCATGATTCATGATTCGATTTATGATTCATGATTCAATTCATGATTCATGATTCATGATTCAATTCATGATTCATGATTTAATTCATGATTCATAATTCATGATTCAATTCATGATTCATGATTCATGATTCAATTCATGATTCATGATTCATGATTCAATTCATGATTCATGATTCAATTCATGATTCGATTCATGATTCAATCCATGATTCATGATTCGATTTATGATTCATGATTCATGATTCAATTCATGATTCATGATTCAATTCATGATTCATGATTCATGATTCATGATTCAATTCATGATTCATGATTCATGATTTGATTTATGATTCATGATTCATGATTCAATTTATGATTTATCATTCATGATTCATGATTCAATTCATGATTCATGATTCATGATTCAATTCATGATTCAATTCATGATTGATGATTCATGATTCATGATTCATGACTCATGATTCAATTCATAATTCATAATTCAATTCATGATTCATAATTCATGATTCATGATTCAATTCATAATTCATAATTCATGATTCATGATTCGATTAATGATTCATGATTCATGATTCAATTCATGATTCATGATTTAATTCATGATTCAATTCATGATTTATGATTCGATTCATGATTCGAGATTCAATTCATGATTCAATTCATGATTCATGATTCAATTCATGATTCATGATTCGATTCATGATTCATGATTTGATTCATGATTCATGATTCATGATTCAATTTATGATTCATCATTCATGATTCATCATTCAATTCATGATTCATGATTCATGATTCAATTCATGATTCAATTCATGATTCATGATTCATGATTCATGATTCTTGATTCAATTCATAATTCATAATTCAATTCATGATTCATAATTCATGATTCATGATTCAATTCATAATTTATAATTCATGATTCATGATTCAATTGATGATTCATGATTCATGATTCATGATTCATGATTCATGATTCAATTCATGATTCATGATTCATGATTCATGATTCATGACTCAATTCATGATTCATGATTCATGATTCAATTCATGATTCATGATTCATGATTTATGATTCGAGATTCATGAATTATGATTCAATTCATGATTCATAATTCATGATTTATGATTCGATTCATGATTCATGATTAATGATTCATGATTCAATTCATGATTCGATTCATGATTCAATTCATGATTCATGATTCGATTTATGATTCATGATTCATGATTCATGATTCATGATTCAATTCATGATTCGATTCAAGATTCGATTCATGATTCATGATTCATGATTCAATTCATGAATTATGATTCATGATTCATGATTTATGATTTGACTCATGATTCATGATTCATGATTCAATTCATGATTCATGATTCATGATTCATGATTCAGTTCATTATTCATGATTTTTGATTCATGATTCATGATTCGATTCATGATTCATGATTCATGATTCAATTCATGATTCATGATTCAATTCATGATTCATGATTCAATTCATGATTCATCATTCATGATTCATGATTCAATTCATGATTCATCATTCATGATTCAATTCATGATTCATGATTCATGATTCATGATTCAATTCATGATTCATGATTCATTATTCAATTCATAATTCATAATTCAATTCATGATTCATGATTCATGATTCAATTCATAATTCATAATGCATGATTCATGATTCAATTCATGATTCATGATTCATGATTCATGATTCATGATTTAATTCCTGATTCATGATTCAAGTCATGATTCATAATTCATGATTCATGATTCAATTCATGATTCATGATTCATGATTCAATTCATGAATTCATGATTCATGATTCAATTCATGATTCATGATTCGATTCATGATTCATGATTCATGATTCATGATTCAATTCATGATTCATGATTCATGATTCAATTCATGATTCATAATTCATGATTCATGATTCAATTCATGATTCATGATTCATGATTCATGATTCAATTCATGATTCATGATTCAATTCATGATTCGTTTCATGATTCAATCCATGATTCATGATTCGATTTATGATTCATGATTCATGATTCAATTCATGATTCATGATTCAATTCATGATTCAATTCATGATTCAATTCATGATTCAATTCATGATTCATGATTTAATTCATGATTCAATTCATGATTCATGATTCGATTTATGATTCATGATTCAATTCATGATTCATGATTCATGATTCATGATTCAATTCATGATTCATGATTCAATTCATGATTCGATTCATGATTCAATTCATGATTCATGATTCGATTTATGATTCATGATTCATGATTCAATTCATGATTCATGATTCAATTCATGATTCGATTCAAGATTCGATTCATGATTCATGATTCATGATTCAATTCATGAATTATGATTCATGATTCATGATTTATGATTTGACTCATGATTCATGATTCATGATTCAATTCATGATTCATGATTCATGATTCATGATTCAGTTCATTATTCATGATTTTTGATTCATGATTCATGATTCGATTCATGATTCATGATTCATGATTCAATTCATGATTCATGATTCAATTCATGATTCATCATTCATGATTCATGATTCAATTCATGATTCATCATTCATGATTCAATTCATGATTCATGATTCATGATTCATGATTCAATTCATGATTCATGATTCATTATTCAATTCATAATTCATAATTCAATTCATGATTCATGATTCATGATTCAATTCATAATTCATAATTCATGATTCATGATTCAATTCATGATTCATGATTCATGATTCATGATTCATGATTTAATTCCTGATTCATGATTCAAGTCATGATTCATAATTCATGATTCATGATTCAATTCATGATTCCATGATTCATGAATCAATTCATGATTCATGATTCATGATTCAATTCATGATTCATGATTCGATTCATGATTCATGATTCATGATTCATGATTCAATTCATGATTCATGATTCATGATTCAATTCATGATTCATAATTCATGATTCATGATTCAATTCATGATTCATGATTCATGATTCATGATTCAATTCATGATTCATGATTCAATTCATGATTCGTTTCATGATTCAATCCATGATTCATGATTCGATTTATGATTCATGATTCATGATTCAATTCATGATTCATGATTCAATTCATGATTCAATTCATGATTCAATTCATGATTCAATTCATGATTCATGATTTAATTCATGATTCAATTCATGATTCATGATTCGATTTATGATTCATGATTCAATTCATGATTCATGATTCATGATTCATGATTCAATTCATGATTCATGATTCAATTCATGATTCGATTCATGATTCAATTCATGATTCATGATTCGATTATGATTCATGATTCATGATTCAATTCATGATTCGTGATTCAATTCATGATTCAATTCATGATTCAATTCATGATTCAATTCATGATTCATGATTTAATTCATGATTCAATTCATGATTCATGATTCGATTTATGATTCATGATTCAATTCATGATTCATGATTCGATTCATGATTCATGATTCATGATTCATGATTCAATTCATGATTCATGATTCAATTCATGATTCATCATTCATGATTCATGATTCAATTCATGATTCATCATTCATGATTCAATTCATTGATTCATTGATTCATGATTCATGATTCAATTCATGATTCATGATTCATGATTCATGATTCAATTCATGATTCATGATTCATGATTC
This sequence comes from Mixophyes fleayi, assembly GCF_038048845.1. Lineage (NCBI taxonomy): Eukaryota > Metazoa > Chordata > Amphibia > Anura > Limnodynastidae > Mixophyes > Mixophyes fleayi. Next base: position 20,498 of record NW_027447667.1, on the reverse strand, counting down.
AATTCATGATTCATGATTCATGATTCAATTCATGATTCATAATTCATGATTCATGATTCAATTCATGATTCATGATCCATGATTCATGATTCTATTTCATGATTCATGATTTATGAATTCAATTCATGATTCATGATTCATGATTCAATTCATGATTCATGATTCATGATTTCATGATTCATGATTCAATTCATGATTCATGATTCATGATTCAATTCATGATTCATAATTCATGATTCATGATTCAATTCATGATTCATGATTTCATGATTCATTTCATGATTCATGATTCATGATTCAATTCATGATTCATGATTCATGATTCAATTCATGATTCATAATTCATTATTCATGATTCAATTCATGATTCATGATTCATGATTCATGATTAAATTCATGATTCATGATTCATGATTCGATTCATGATTCATGATTCATGATTCAATTCATGATTCATAATTCATGATTCATGATTCAATTCATGATTTATAGTTCAATTCATGATTCAATTCATGATTCATGATTTCAATTCATGATTCATCATTCATGATTCATGATTCAATTCATGATTCATCATTCATGATTCAATTCATGATTCATGATTCATGATTCAATTCATGATTCATGATTCATGATTCAATTCATAATTCATAATTCAATTCATGATTCATGATTCATGATTCAATTCATAATTCATAATTCATGATTCATGATTCAATTCATGATTCATGATTCAATTCATGATTCATGATTCAATTCATGATTCATGATTCATGATTCAATTCATAATTCATGATTCGATTCATGATTCATGATTCATGATTCAATTCATGATTCATGATTCATGATTCAATTCATGATTCATAATTCATGATTCATGATTCAATTCATGATTCATGATTCATGATTCAATTCATGATTCATGATTCAATTCATGATTCGATTCATGATTCAATCCATGATTCATGATTCGATTTATGATTCATGATTCAATTCATGATTCATGATTCAATTCATGATTCAATTTCATGATTCAATTCATGATTCAATTCATGATTCATGATTTAATTCATGATTCAATTCATGATTCATGATTCGATTTATGATTCATGATTCCAATTCATGATTCATGATTCAATTCATGATTCATGATTCATGATTTTGATTTATGATTCATGATTCATGATTCAATTTATGATTCATCATTCATGATTCATGATCAATTCATGATTCATGATTCATGATTCAATTCATGATTCATGATTCATGATTCATGATTCATGATTCAATTCATAATTCATAATTCAATTCATGATTCATAATTCATGATTCATGATTCAATTCATAATTCATAATTCATGATTCATGATTCGATTTATGATTCATGATTCATGATTCAATTCATGATTCATGATTTAATTCATGATTTATGATTTAATTCATGATTCAATTCATGATTTATGATTCGATTCATGATTCAAGATTCAATTCATGATTCAATTCATGATTCATGATTCAATTCATGATTCATGATTCGATTCATGCTTCATGATTTGATTCATGATTCATGATTCAATTTATGATTCATCATTCATGATTCATCATTCAATTCATGATTCATCATTCATGATTCAATTCATGATTCAATTCATGATTCATGATTCATGATTCATGAATCATGATTCAATTCATAATTCATAATTCAATTCATGATTCATAATTCATGATTCATGTTTCAATTCATAATTCATAATTCATTATTCATGATTCAATTGATGATTCATGATTCATGATTCAATTCATGATTCATAATTCATGATTCATGATTCAATTCATGATTCATGATTCATGATTCAATTCATGATTCATGATTCATGATTCAATTCATGATTCATAATTCATGGATTCATGATTCAATTCATGATTCATGATTCATGATTCAATTCATGATTCAATTCATGATTCATGATTCATGATTCAATTCATGATTCATGATTCAATTCATGATTCATGATTCATGATTCAATTCATGATTCATAATTCATGATTCATGATTCAATTCATGATTCATGATTCATGATTCATTTCATGATTCATGATTTATGATTCAATTCATGATTCATGATTCATGATTCAATTCATGATTCATGATTCAATTCATGATTCATGATTCATGATTCAATTCATGATTCATGATTCATGATTCAATTCATGATTCATAATTCATGATTCAATTCATGATTCATGATTCATGATTCATGATTCATTTCATGATTCATGATTCATGATTCAATTCATGATTCATGATTCATGATTCAATTCATGATTCATAATTCATTATTCATGATTCAATTCATGATTCATGATTCATTATTCATGATTCAATTCATGATTCATGATTCATGATTCGATTCATGATTCATGATTCATGATTCAATACATGATTCATAATTCATGATTCATGATTCAATTCATGATTCCTAATTCATTATTCATGATTCAATTCATGATTCATGATTCATTATTCATGATTTCAATTCATGATTCATGATTCATGATTCGATTCATGATTCATGATTCATGATTCAATTCATGATTCATAATTCATGATTCATGATTCAATTCATGATTCATAGTTCAATTCATGATTCATAATTCATGATTCATGATTTAATTCATGATTCATAATTCATGATTCATGATTCATAATTCATGATTCATGATTCAATTCATGATTCATGATTCATGATTCATGATTCAATTCATGATTCATGATTCATGATTCAATTCATGATTCATAATTCATGATTCATGATTCAATTCATGATTCATGATTCATGATTCAATTCATGATTCATGATTCATGATTCAATTCATGATTCATGATTCATGATTCAATTCATGATTCATGATTCAATTCATGATTCGATTCAAGATTCGATTCATGATTCATGATTCATGATTCATGATTCAATTAATTATTCATGATTCTTGATTCTTGATTCATGATTCGATTCATGATTCATGATTCATGATTCAATTCATGATTCATGATTCAATTCATGATTCATGATTCAATTCATGATTCATGATTCATGATTCATGATTCAATTCATGATTCATAATTCATGATTCATGATTCAATTCATGATTCATGATTCATGATTCAATTCATGATTCATGATTCATGATTCAATTCATCATTCATGATTCGATTCATGATTCATGATTCATGATTCAATTCATGATTTATGATTCATGATTCAATTCATGATTCATAATTCATGATTCATGATTCAATTCATGATTCATGATTCATGATTCATGATTCAATTCATGATTCATGATTCAATTTATGATTCATGATTCATGATTCATAATTCATGATTCATGATTCAATTCATGATTCATGATTCATGATTCAATTCATGATTCATGATTCGATTCATGATTCATGATTCGATTCATGATTCATGATTCATAATTCATGATTCAATTCATGATTCATGATTCATGATTCAATTCATGATTCATAATTCATGATTCATGATTCAATTCATGATTCATGATTCATGATTCATGATTCATGATTCGATTCATGATTCAATCCATGATTCATGATTCGATTTATGATTCATGATTCATGATTCAATTCATGATTCATGATTCAATTCATGATTCAATTCATGATTCAATTCATGATTCATGATTTAATTCATGATTCAATTCATGATTCATGATTCAATTCATGATTCATGATTCAATTCATGATTCATGATTCATGATTCATGATTCAATACATGATTCATGATTCATGATTTGATTTATGATTCATGATTCATGATTCAATTTATGATTCATCATTCATGATTCATGATTCAATTCATGATTCATGATTCATGATTCAATTCATGATTCAATTCATGATTCAATTCATGATTGATGACTCATGATTCATGATTCATGATTCATGATTTAATTCATAATTCATAATTCAATTCATGATTTATAATTCATGATTCATGATTCAATTCATAATTCATAATTTATGATTCATGATTTGATTTATGATTCATGATTCATGATTCAATTCATGATTCATGATTCAATTCATGATTTATGATTTAATTCATGATTCAATTCATGATTTATGATTCGATTCATGATTCAAGATTCAATTCCTGATTCAATTCATGATTCATGATTCAATTCATGATTCATGATTCGATTCATGATTCATGATTTGATTCATGATTCATGATTCATGATTCAATTTATGATTCATCATTCATGATTCATCATTCAATTCATGATTCATGATTCATGATTCAATTCATGATTCATGATTCATGATTCAATTCATAATTCATAATTCAATTAATGATTCATAATTCATGATTCATGATTCAATTCATAATTCATAATTCATGATTCATGATTCAATTGATGATTCATGATTCATGATTCATGATTCATGATTCATGATTCAATTCATGATTCATGATTAAATTCATGATTCATAATTCATGATTCATGATTCAATTCATGATTCATGATTCATGATTCAATTCATGATTCATGATTCATGATTCGAGATTCATGAATTATGATTCAATTCATGATTCATAATTCATGATTTATGATTCAATTCATGATTCATGATTCATGATTCATGATTCAATTCATGATTCATGATTCATGATTCAATTCATGATTCGATTCATGATTCAATTCATGATTCAATTCATGATTCATGATTTAATTCATGATTCAATTCATGATTCATGATTCAATTCATGATTCATGATTCAATTCATGATTCATGATTCATGATTTGATTTATGATTCATGATTCATGATTCAATTTATGATTCATCATTCATGATTCATGATTCAATTCATGATTCATGATTCATGATTCAATTCATGATTCAATTCATGATTGATGACTCATGATTCATGATTCATGATTCATGATTCATGATTCAATTCATAATTCATAATTCAATTCATGATTTATAATTCATGATTCATGATTCAATTCATAATTCATAATTTATGATTCATGATTTGATTTATGATTCATGATTCATGATTCAATTCATGATTCATGATTCAATTCATGATTTATGATTTAATTCATGATTCAATTCATGATTTATGATTCGATTCATGATTCAAGATTCAATTCATGATTCAATTCATGATTCATGATTCAATTCATGATTCATGATTCGATTCATGATTCATGATTTGATTCATGATTCATGATTCAATTTATGATTCATCATTCATGATTCATCATTCAATTCATGATTCATGATTCAATTCATGATTCAATTCATGATTCATGATTCATGATTCATGATTCATGATTCAATTCATAATTCATAATTCAATTAATGATTCATAATTCATGATTCATGATTCAATTCATAATTCATAATTCATGATTCATGATTCAATTGATGATTCATGATTCATGATTCATGATTCATGATTCAATTCATGATTCATGATTCAATTCATGATTCATAATTCATGATTCATGATTCAATTCATGATTCATGATTCATGATTCAATTCATGATTCATGATTCAATTCATGATTCGATTCATGATTCAATCCATGATTCATGATTCGATTTATGATTCATGATTCATGATTCAATTTATGATTCATGATTCAATTCATGATTCAGTTCATGATTCAATTCATGATTCAATTCATGATTCAATTCATGATTCATGATTTAATTCATGATTCAATTCATGATTCATGATTCGATTCATGATTCATGATTCAATTCATGATTCATGATTCATGATTCATGATTCAATTCATAATTCATGATTCATGATTTGATTTATGATTCATGATTCATGACTCATGATTCAATTCATAATTCATAATTCAATTCATGATTCATAATTCATGATTCATGATTCAATTCATAATTCATAATTAATGATTCATGATTCGATTAATGATTCATGATTCATGATTCAATTCATGATTCATGATTTAATTCATGATTCAATTCATGATTTATGATTCGATTCATGATTCAAGATTCAATTCATGATTCAATTCATGATTCATGATTCAATTCATGATTCATGATTCGATTCATGATTCATGATTTGATTCATGATTCATGATTCATGATTCAATTTATGATTCATCATTCATGATTCATCATTCAATTCATGATTCATGATTCATGATTCAATTCATGATTCAATTCATGATTCATGATTCAATTCATGATTCAATTCATGATTCATGATTCATGATTCATGATTCATGATTCAATTCATAATTCATAATTCAATTCATGATTCATAATTCATGATTCATGATTCAATTCATAATTTATAATTCATGATTCATGATTCAATTGATGATTCATGATTCATGATTCATGATTCAATTCATGATTCATCATTCATGATTCATCATTCAATTCATGATTCATGATTCAATTCATGATTCAATTCATGATTCATGATTCATGATTCATGATTCATGATTCATGATTCAATTCATAATTCATAATTCAATTCATGATTCATAATTCATGATTCATGATTCAATTCATGATTCACGATTCATGATTCATGATTCAATTCATGATTCGATTCATGATTCAATTCATGATTCATGATTCAATTGATGATTCATGATTCATGATTTATGATTCGAGATTCATGAATTATGATTCAATTCATGATTCATATTTCATGATTTATGATTCGATTCATGATTCATGATTAATGATTCATGATTCAATTCATGATTCGATTCATGATTCAATTCATGATTCATGATTCATGATTTAATTCATGATTCATGATTCGATTCATGATTCATGATTCATGATTCATGATTCAATTCATGATTCATGATTCATGATTCAATTCATGATTCATAATTCATGATTCATGATTCAATTTATGATTCATGATTCATGATTCATGATTCAATTCATGATTCATGATTCAATTCATGATTCGATTCATGATTCAATCCATGATTCATGATTCGATTTATGATACATGATTCATGATTCAATTCATGATTCATGATTCAATTCATGATTCAATTCATGATTCAATTCATGATTCATGATTTAATTCATGATTCAATTCATGATTCATGATTCGATTTATGATTCATGATTCAATTCATGATTCATGATTCATGATTCATGATTCAATTCATGATTCATGATTCATGATTTGATTTATGATTCATGATTCATGATTCAATTTATGATTCATCATTCATGATTCATGATTCAATTCATAATTCATAATTCAATTCATGATTCATGATTCATGATTCAATTCATAATTCATAATTCATGATTCATGATTCAATTCATGATTCATGATTCATGATTCATGATTTAATTCCTGATTCATGATTCAAGTCATGATTCATAATTCATGATTCATGATTCAATTCATGATTCATGATTCATGATTCAATTCATGATTCATGATTCATGATTCAATTCATGATTCATGATTCGATTCATGATTCATGATTCATGATTCAATTCATGATTCATGATTCATGATTCAATTCATGATTCATGATTCATGATTCAATTCATGATTCATAATTCATGATTCATGATTCAATTCATGATTCATGATTCATGATTCATGATTCAATTCATGATTCATGATTTAATTCATGATTCGATTCATGATTCAATCCATGATTCATGATTCGATTTATGATTCATGATTCATGAGTCAATTTATGATTCATGATTCAATTCATGATTCAATTCATGATTCAATTCATGATTCAATTCATGATTCATGATTTAATTCATGATTCAATTCATGATTCATGATTCGATTTATGATTCATGATTCAATTCATGATTCATGATTCATGATTCAATTCATGATTCATGATTCAATTCATGATTCATAATTCATGATTCAATTCATGATTCATGATTCATGATTCAATTCATGATTCATGATTCATGATTCAATTCATGATTCATGATTCAATTCATGATTCGATTCATGATTCAATCCATGATTCATGATTCGATTTATGATTCATGATTCATGATTCAATTCATGATTCATGATTCAATTCATGATTCATGATTCATGATTCATGATTCAATTCATGATTCATGATTCATGATTTGATTTATGATTCATGATTCATGATTCAATTTATGATTTATCATTCATGATTCATGATTCAATTCATGATTCATGATTCATGATTCAATTCATGATTCAATTCATGATTGATGATTCATGATTCATGATTCATGACTCATGATTCAATTCATAATTCATAATTCAATTCATGATTCATAATTCATGATTCATGATTCAATTCATAATTCATAATTCATGATTCATGATTCGATTAATGATTCATGATTCATGATTCAATTCATGATTCATGATTTAATTCATGATTCAATTCATGATTTATGATTCGATTCATGATTCGAGATTCAATTCATGATTCAATTCATGATTCATGATTCAATTCATGATTCATGATTCGATTCATGATTCATGATTTGATTCATGATTCATGATTCATGATTCAATTTATGATTCATCATTCATGATTCATCATTCAATTCATCATTCATGATTCATCATTCAATTCATGATTCATGACTCATGATTCAATTCATAATTCATAATTCAATTCATGATTCATGATTCATGATTCTTGATTCAATTCATAATTCATAATTCAATTCATGATTCATAATTCATGATTCATGATTCAATTCATAATTTATAATTCATGATTCATGATTCAATTGATGATTCATGATTCATGATTCATGATTCATGATTCATGATTCAATTCATGATTCATGATTCATGATTCATGATTCATGACTCAATTCATGATTCATGATTCATGATTCAATTCATGATTCATGATTCATGATTTATGATTCGAGATTCATGAATTATGATTCAATTCATGATTCATAATTCATGATTTATGATTCGATTCATGATTCATGATTAATGATTCATGATTCAATTCATGATTCGATTCATGATTCAATTCATGATTCATGATTCGATTTATGATTCATGATTCATGATTCATGATTCATGATTCAATTCATGATTCGATTCAAGATTCGATTCATGATTCATGATTCATGATTCAATTCATGAATTATGATTCATGATTCATGATTTATGATTTGACTCATGATTCATGATTCATGATTCAATTCATGATTCATGATTCATGATTCATGATTCAGTTCATTATTCATGATTTTTGATTCATGATTCATGATTCGATTCATGATTCATGATTCATGATTCAATTCATGATTCATGATTCAATTCATGATTCATGATTCAATTCATGATTCATCATTCATGATTCATGATTCAATTCATGATTCATCATTCATGATTCAATTCATGATTCATGATTCATGATTCATGATTCAATTCATGATTCATGATTCATTATTCAATTCATAATTCATAATTCAATTCATGATTCATGATTCATGATTCAATTCATAATTCATAATGCATGATTCATGATTCAATTCATGATTCATGATTCATGATTCATGATTCATGATTTAATTCCTGATTCATGATTCAAGTCATGATTCATAATTCATGATTCATGATTCAATTCATGATTCATGATTCATGATTCAATTCATGATTCATGATTCATGATTCAATTCATGATTCATGATTCGATTCATGATTCATGATTCATGATTCATGATTCAATTCATGATTCATGATTCATGATTCAATTCATGATTCATAATTCATGATTCATGATTCAATTCATGATTCATGATTCATGATTCATGATTCAATTCATGATTCATGATTCAATTCATGATTCGTTTCATGATTCAATCCATGATTCATGATTCGATTTATGATTCATGATTCATGATTCAATTCATGATTCATGATTCAATTCATGATTCAATTCATGATTCAATTCATGATTCAATTCATGATTCATGATTTAATTCATGATTCAATTCATGATTCATGATTCGATTTATGATTCATGATTCAATTCATGATTCATGATTCATGATTCATGATTCAATTCATGATTCATGATTCAATTCATGATTCGATTCATGATTCAATTCATGATTCATGATTCGATTTATGATTCATGATTCATGATTCAATTCATGATTCATGATTCAATTCATGATTCGATTCAAGATTCGATTCATGATTCATGATTCATGATTCAATTCATGAATTATGATTCATGATTCATGATTTATGATTTGACTCATGATTCATGATTCATGATTCAATTCATGATTCATGATTCATGATTCATGATTCAGTTCATTATTCATGATTTTTGATTCATGATTCATGATTCGATTCATGATTCATGATTCATGATTCAATTCATGATTCATGATTCAATTCATGATTCATGATTCAATTCATGATTCATCATTCATGATTCATGATTCAATTCATGATTCATCATTCATGATTCAATTCATGATTCATGATTCATGATTCATGATTCAATTCATGATTCATGATTCATTATTCAATTCATAATTCATAATTCAATTCATGATTCATGATTCATGATTCAATTCATAATTCATAATTCATGATTCATGATTCAATTCATGATTCATGATTCATGATTCATGATTTAATTCCTGATTCATGATTCAAGTCATGATTCATAATTCATGATTCATGATTCAATTCATGATTCATGATTCATGATTCAATTCATGATTCATGATTCATGATTCAATTCATGATTCATGATTCGATTCATGATTCATGATTCATGATTCATGATTCAATTCATGATTCATGATTCATGATTCAATTCATGATTCATAATTCATGATTCATGATTCAATTCATGATTCATGATTCATGATTCATGATTCAATTCATGATTCATGATTCAATTCATGATTCGTTTCATGATTCAATCCATGATTCATGATTCGATTTATGATTCATGATTCATGATTCAATTCATGATTCATGATTCAATTCATGATTCATGATTCAATTCATGATTCAATTCATGATTCATGATTTAATTCATGATTCAATTCATGATTCATGATTCGATTTATGATTCATGATTCAATTCATGATTCATGATTCATGATTCATGATTCAATTCATGATTCATGATTCAATTCATGATTCGATTCATGATTCAATTCATGATTCATGATTCGATTTATGATTCATGATTCATGATTCAATTCATGATTCGTGATTCAATTCATGATTCAATTCATGATTCAATTCATGATTCAATTCATGATTCATGATTTAATTCATGATTCAATTCATGATTCATGATTCGATTTATGATTCATGATTCAATTCATGATTCATGATTCAATTCATGATTCATGATTCATGATTCATGATTCAATTCATGATTCATGATTCAATTCATGATTCATCATTCATGATTCATGATTCAATTCATGATTCATCATTCATGATTCAATTCATGATTCATGATTCATGATTCAATTCATGATTCATGATTCAATTCATGATTCATCATTCATGATTCATGATTCAATTCATGATTCATCATTCATGATTCAATTCATGATTCATGATTCATGATTCATGATTCAATTCATGATTCATGATTCAATTCATGATTCATGATCCATGATTCATGATTCATTTCATGATTCATGATTTATGATTCAATTCATGATTCATGATTCATGATTCAATTCATGATTCATGATTCAATTCATGATTCATGATTCATGATTCAATTCATGATTCATGATTCATGATTCAATTCATGATTCATAATTCATGATTCATGATTCATGATTCATTTCATGATTCATGATTCATGATTCAATTCATGATTTATAGTTCAATTCATGATTCAATTCATGATTCATGATTCAATTCATGATTCATCATTCATGATTCATGATTCAATTCATGATTCATCATTCATGATTCAATTCATGATTCATGATTCATGATTCAATTCATGATTCATGATTCATGATTCAATTCATAATTCATAATTCAATTCATGATTCATGATTCATGATTCAATTCATAATTCATAATTCATGATTCATGATTCAATTCATGATTCATGATTCAATTCATGATTCATGATTCAATTCATGATTCATGATTCATGATTCAATTCATAATTCATGATTCGATTCATGATTCATGATTCATGATTCAATTCATGATTCATGATTCATGATTCAATTCATGATTCATAATTCATGATTCATGATTCAATTCATGATTCATGATTCATGATTCAATTCATGATTCATGATTCAATTCATGATTCGATTCATGATTCAATCCATGATTCATGATTCGATTTATGATTCATGATTCAATTCATGATTCATGATTCAATTCATGATTCAAGTCATGATTCAATTCATGATTCAATTCATGATTCATGATTTAATTCATGATTCAATTCATGATTCATGATTCGATTTATGATTCATGATTCAATTCATGATTCATGATTCAATTCATGATTCATGATTCATGATTTGATTTATGATTCATGATTCATGATTCAATTTATGATTCATCATTCATGATTCATGATTCAATTCATGATTCATGATTCATGATTCAATTCATGATTCATGATTCATGATTCATGATTCATGATTCATGATTCAATTCATAATTCATAATTCAATTCATGATTCATAATTCATGATTCATGATTCAATTCATAATTCATAATTCATGATTCATGATTCGATTTATGATTCATGATTCATGATTCAATTCATGATTCATGATTTAATTCATGATTTATGATTTAATTCATGATTCAATTCATGATTTATGATTCGATTCATGATTCAAGATTCAATTCATGATTCAATTCATGATTCATGATTCAATTCATGATTCATGATTCGATTCATGATTCATGATTTGATTCATGATTCATGATTCAATTTATGATTCATCATTCATGATTCATCATTCAATTCATGATTCATCATTCATGATTCAATTCATGATTCAATTCATGATTCATGATTCATGATTCATGAATCATGATTCAATTCATAATTCATAATTCAATTCATGATTCATAATTCATGATTCATGTTTCAATTCATAATTCATAATTCATTATTCATGATTCAATTGATGATTCATGATTCATGATTCATGATTCAATTCATGATTCATAATTCATGATTCATGATTCAATTCATGATTCATGATTCATGATTCAATTCATGATTCATGATTCATGATTCAATTCATGATTCATAATTCATGATTCATGATTCAATTCATGATTCATGATTCAATTCATGATTCAATTCATGATTCATGATTCATGATTCAATTCATGATTCATGATTCAATTCATGATTCATGATTCATGATTCAATTCATGATTCATAATTCATGATTCATGATTCAATTCATGATTCATGATTCATGATTCATTTCATGATTCATGATTTATGATTCAATTCATGATTCATGATTCATGATTCAATTCATGATTCATGATTCAATTCATGATTCATGATTCATGATTCAATTCATGATTCATGATTCATGATTCAATTCATGATTCATAATTCATGATTCATGATTCAATTCATGATTCATGATTCATGATTCATGATTCATTTCATGATTCATGATTCATGATTCAATTCATGATTCATGATTCATGATTCAATTCATGATTCATAATTCATTATTCATGATTCAATTCATGATTCATGATTCATTATTCATGATTCAATTCATGATTCATGATTCATGATTCGATTCATGATTCATGATTCATGATTCAATACATGATTCATAATTCATGATTCATGATTCAATTCATGATTCATAATTCATTATTCATGATTCAATTCATGATTCATGATTCATTATTCATGATTCAATTCATGATTCATGATTCATGATTCGATTCATGATTCATGATTCATGATTCAATTCATGATTCATAATTCATGATTCATGATTCAATTCATGATTCATAGTTCAATTCATGATTCATAATTCATGATTCATGATTTAATTCATGATTCATAATTCATGATTCATGATTCATAATTCATGATTCATGATTCAATTCATGATTCATGATTCATGATTCATGATTCAATTCATGATTCATGATTCATGATTCAATTCATGATTCATAATTCATGATTCATGATTCAATTCATGATTCATGATTCATGATTCAATTCATGATTCATGATTCATGATTCAATTCATGATTCATGATTCATGATTCAATTCATGATTCATGATTCAATTCATGATTCGATTCAAGATTCGATTCATGATTCATGATTCATGATTCATGATTCAATTAATTATTCATGATTCTTGATTCATGATTCATGATTCGATTCATGATTCATGATTCATGATTCAATTCATGATTCATGATTCAATTCATGATTCATGATTCAATTCATGATTCATGATTCATGATTCATGATTCAATTCATGATTCATAATTCATGATTCATGATTCAATTCATGATTCATGATTCATGATTCAATTCATGATTCATGATTCATGATTCAATTCATCATTCATGATTCGATTCATGATTCATGATTCATGATTCAATTCATGATTTATGATTCATGATTCAATTCATGATTCATAATTCATGATTCATGATTCAATTCATGATTCATGATTCATGATTCATGATTCAATTCATGATTCATGATTCAATTTATGATTCATGATTCATGATTCATAATTCATGATTCATGATTCAATTCATGATTCATGATTCATGATTCAATTCATGATTCATGATTCGATTCATGATTCATGATTCGATTCATGATTCATGATTCATAATTCATGATTCAATTCATGATTCATGATTCATGATTCAATTCATGATTCATAATTCATGATTCATGATTCAATTCATGATTCATGATTCATGATTCATGATTCATGATTCGATTCATGATTCAATCCATGATTCATGATTCGATTTATGATTCATGATTCATGATTCAATTCATGATTCATGATTCAATTCATGATTCAATTCATGATTCAATTCATGATTCATGATTTAATTCATGATTCAATTCATGATTCATGATTCAATTCATGATTCATGATTCAATTCATGATTCATGATTCATGATTCATGATTCAATACATGATTCATGATTCATGATTTGATTTATGATTCATGATTCATGATTCAATTTATGATTCATCATTCATGATTCATGATTCAATTCATGATTCATGATTCATGATTCAATTCATGATTCAATTCATGATTCAATTCATGATTGATGACTCATGATTCATGATTCATGATTCATGATTTAATTCATAATTCATAATTCAATTCATGATTTATAATTCATGATTCATGATTCAATTCATAATTCATAATTTATGATTCATGATTTGATTTATGATTCATGATTCATGATTCAATTCATGATTCATGATTCAATTCATGATTTATGATTTAATTCATGATTCAATTCATGATTTATGATTCGATTCATGATTCAAGATTCAATTCATGATTCAATTCATGATTCATGATTCAATTCATGATTCATGATTCGATTCATGATTCATGATTTGATTCATGATTCATGATTCATGATTCAATTTATGATTCATCATTCATGATTCATCATTCAATTCATGATTCATGATTCATGATTCAATTCATGATTCATGATTCATGATTCAATTCATAATTCATAATTCAATTAATGATTCATAATTCATGATTCATGATTCAATTCATAATTCATAATTCATGATTCATGATTCAATTGATGATTCATGATTCATGATTCATGATTCATGATTCATGATTCAATTCATGATTCATGATTAAATTCATGATTCATAATTCATGATTCATGATTCAATTCATGATTCATGATTCATGATTCATGATTCAATTCATGATTCATGATTCATGATTCGAGATTCATGAATTATGATTCAATTCATGATTCATAATTCATGATTTATGATTCAATTCATGATTCATGATTCATGATTCATGATTCAATTCATGATTCATGATTCATGATTCAATTCATGATTCGATTCATGATTCAATTCATGATTCAATTCATGATTCATGATTTAATTCATGATTCAATTCATGATTCATGATTCAATTCATGATTCATGATTCAATTCATGATTCATGATTCATGATTCATGATTCAATTCATGATTCATGATTCATGATTTGATTTATGATTCATGATTCATGATTCAATTTATGATTCATCATTCATGATTCATGATTCAATTCATGATTCATGATTCATGATTCAATTCATGATTCAATTCATGATTGATGACTCATGATTCATGATTCATGATTCATGATTCATGATTCAATTCATAATTCATAATTCAATTCATGATTTATAATTCATGATTCATGATTCAATTCATAATTCATAATTTATGATTCATGATTTGATTTATGATTCATGATTCATGATTCAATTCATGATTCATGATTCAATTCATGATTTATGATTTAATTCATGATTCAATTCATGATTTATGATTCGATTCATGATTCAAGATTCAATTCATGATTCAATTCATGATTCATGATTCAATTCATGATTCATGATTCGATTCATGATTCATGATTTGATTCATGATTCATGATTCAATTTATGATTCATCATTCATGATTCATCATTCAATTCATGATTCATGATTCAATTCATGATTCAATTCATGATTCATGATTCATGATTCATGATTCATGATTCAATTCATAATTCATAATTCAATTAATGATTCATAATTCATGATTCATGATTCAATTCATAATTCATAATTCATGATTCATGATTCAATTGATGATTCATGATTCATGATTCATGATTCATGATTCAATTCATGATTCATGATTCAATTCATGATTCATAATTCATGATTCATGATTCAATTCATGATTCATGATTCATGATTCAATTCATGATTCATGATTCATGATTCAATTCATGATTCGATTCATGATTCAATCCATGATTCATGATTCGATTTATGATTCATGATTCATGATTCAATTTATGATTCATGATTCAATTCATGATTCAGTTCATGATTCAATTCATGATTCAATTCATGATTCAATTCATGATTCATGATTTAATTCATGATTCAATTCATGATTCATGATTCGATTCATGATTCATGATTCAATTCATGATTCATGATTCATGATTCATGATTCAATTCATAATTCATGATTCATGATTTGATTTATGATTCATGATTCATGACTCATGATTCAATTCATAATTCATAATTCAATTCATGATTCATAATTCATGATTCATGATTCAATTCATAATTCATAATTAATGATTCATGATTCGATTAATGATTCATGATTCATGATTCAATTCATGATTCATGATTTAATTCATGATTCAATTCATGATTTATGATTCGATTCATGATTCAAGATTCAATTCATGATTCAATTCATGATTCATGATTCAATTCATGATTCATGATTCGATTCATGATTCATGATTTGATTCATGATTCATGATTCATGATTCAATTTATGATTCATCATTCATGATTCATCATTCAATTCATGATTCATGATTCATGATTCAATTCATGATTCAATTCATGATTCATGATTCATGATTCATGATTCATGATTCAATTCATAATTCATAATTCAATTCATGATTCATAATTCATGATTCATGATTCAATTCATAATTTATAATTCATGATTCATGATTCAATTGATGATTCATGATTCATGATTCATGATTTAATTCATGATTCATCATTCATGATTCATCATTCAATTCATGATTCATGATTCATGATTCAATTCATGATTCAATTCATGATTCATGATTCATGATTCATGATTCATGATTCATGATTCAATTCATAATTCATAATTCAATTCATGATTCATAATTCATGATTCATGATTCAATTCATGATTCACGATTCATGATTCATGATTCAATTCATGATTCATGATTCATGATTTATGATTCGAGATTCATGAATTATGATTCAATTCATGATTCATATTTCATGATTTATGATTCGATTCATGATTCATGATTAATGATTCATGATTCAATTCATGATTCGATTCATGATTCAATTCATGATTCATGATTCGATTTATGATTCATGATTCATGATTCATGATTAATGATTCATGATTCAATTCATGATTCGATTCATGATTCAATTCATGATTCATGATTCGATTTATGATTCATGATTCATGATTCATGATTCATGATTCAATTCATGATTCGATTCAAGATTCGATTCATGATTCATGATTCATGATTCAATTCATGAATTATGATTCATGATTCATGATTTATGATTTGACTCATTATTCATGATTCATGATTCAATTCATGATTCATGATTCATGATTCATGATTCAATTCATTATTCATGATTTTTGATTCATGATTCATGATTCGATTCATGATTCATGATTCATGATTCAATTCATGATTCAATTCATGATTCATGATTCATGATTCAATTCATGATTCATGATTCAATTCATGATTCATGATTCAATTCATGATTCATCATTCATGATTCATGATTCAATTCATGAGTTATCATTCATGATTCAATTCATGATTCATGATTCATGATTCAATTCATGATTCATGATTCATAATTCAATTCATAATTCATAATTCAATTCATGATTCATGATTCATGATTCATGATTCAATTCATAATTCATAATTCATGATTTGAGATTCAATTCATGATTCATGATTCATGATTCATGATTTAATTCCTGATTCATGATTCAAGTCATGATTCATAATTCATGATTCATGATTCAATTCATGATTCATGATTCATGATTCAATTCATGATTCATGATTCATGATTCAATTCATGATTCATGATTCATGATTCAATTCATGATTCATAATTCATGATTCATGATTCAATTCATGATTCATGATTCATGATTCAATTCATGATTCATGATTCAATTCATGATTCGATTCATGATTCAATCCATGATTCATGATTCGATTTATGATTCATGATTCATGATTCAATTCATGATTCATGATTCAATTCATGATTCAATTCATGATTCAATTCATGATTCAATTCATGATTCATGATTTAATTCATGATTCAATTCATGATTCATGATTCGATTTATGATTCATGATTCAATTCATGATTCATGATTCATGATTCATGATTCAATTCATGATTCAAGATTCATGATTTGATTTATGATTCATGATTCATGATTCAATTTATGATTCATCATTCATGATTCATGATTCAATTCATGATTCATGATTCATGATTCAATTCATGATTCATGATTCATGATTCATGATTCAATTCATAATTCATAATTCAATTCATGATTCATAATTCATGATTCATGATTTAATTCATAATTCATAATTCATGATTCATGATTCGATTTATGATTCATGATTCATGATTCAATTCATGATTCATGATTTAATTCATGATTTATGATTTAATTCATAATTCATAATTCATGATTCATGATTCGATTTATGATTCATGATTCATGATTCAATTCATGATTCATGATTTAATTCATGATTTATGATTTAATTCATGATTCAATTCATGATTTATGATTCGATTCATGATTCAAGATTCAATTCATGATTCAATTCATGATTCATGATTCAATTCATGATTCATGATTCGATTCATGATTCATGATTTGATTCATGATTCATGATTCAATTTATGATTCATCATTCATGATTCATCATTCAATTCATGATTCATCATTCATGATTCAATTCATGATTCAATTCATGATTCATGATTCATGATTCATGAATCATGATTCAATTCATAATTCATAATTCAATTCATGATTCATAATTCATGATTCATGATTCAATTCATAATTCATAATTCATGATTCATGATTCAATTGATGATTCATGATTCATGATTCATGATTCAATTCATGATTCATGATTCAATTCATGATTCATAATTCATGATTCATGATTCAATTCATGATTCATGATTCATGATTCAATTCATAATTCATAATTCATGATTCATGATTCAATTCATGATTCATGATTCATGATTCAATTCATGATTCATGATTCATGATTCAATTCATGATTCATGATTCGATTCATGATTCATGATTCATGATTCATGATTCAATTCATGATTCATGATTCATGATTCAATTCATGATTCATGATTCATGATTCAATTCATGATTCAATTCATGATTCATGATTCATGATTCATGATTCAATTCATGATTCATGATTCAATTCATGATTCAATTCATGATTCAATCCATGATTCATGATTCGATTTATGATTCATGATA
>NW_027447666.1:0-27057 GCF_038048845.1 Mixophyes fleayi | reverse complement strand
ATGATTCGATTCATGATTCATGATTCATGATTCATTTCATGATCCATGATTCATGATTCAATTCATGATTCATGATTCATGATTCGATTCATGATTCATGACTCGATTCATGATTCATGATTCAATTCATGATTCATGATTCATGATTCAATTCATGATTCATGATTCATGATTCAATTCATGATTCATAAATCATAATTCATGATTCAATTCATGATTCATGATTTAATTCATGATTCGATTCATGACTCATGATTCATGATTCAATTCATGATTCATAATTCATGATTCATGATTCGATTCATGATTCATGATTCATTTCAAGATTCAAGATTCAATTCATGATTTGATTCATGATTCAATTCATTATTTGATTCATGATTCATGATTCAATCCATGATTCATGATTCATGCTTCAATTCATGATTCAATTCATGATTCTTGAATCATGATTCATGATTCAATTCATGATTCATAATTCATGATTCATGATTCAAATCATGGTTCATAATTCATGATTCATGATTCGATTCATGATTCATGATTCATTTCATGATTCATGATTCATGATTCAATTCATGATTCATGATTCATGATTCAATTCATGATTCATGATTCATGACTCGATTCATGATTCATGATTCAATTCATGATTCATGATTCATGATTCAATTCATGATTCATGATTCATGATTCAATTCATGATTCAATTTATGATTCATGATTCATGATTCGATTCATGATTCATGATTCATGATTCAATTCATGATTCATGATTCATGATTCATGATTCGATTCATGATTCTTGATTCGTGATTCATGATTCATGATTCATGATTCATGATTCAATTCATGATTCATGATTCATGATTCAATTCATAATTCATGATTCATGATTCATGATTCAATTCATGATTCATGATTCATGATTCATGATTCGATTCATGATTCATGGTTCAATTCATGATTCATGATTCAATTCATGATTCATGATTCAAGATTCAATTCATGATTCAATTCTTGATTCATGATTCAATTTATGATTCATGATTAATGATTCATGATTTATGATTCAATTCATGATTTATAATTCAATTCATGATTCAATTCATGATTCATGATTTAATTCATGATTCATGATTCATGATTCATGATTCAATTCATGATTCAATTTATGATTCATGATTCATGATTCGATTCATGATTCATGATTCATGATTCAATTCATGATTCATGATTCATGATTCAATTCATAATTCATGATTCATGATTCATGATTCAATTCATGATTCATGATTCATGATTCATGATTCGATTAATGATTCATGATTCAATTCATGAATCATGATTCAAGATTCAATTCATGATTCAATTCATGATTCATGATTCAATTTATGATTCATGATTCGATTAATGATTCATGATTCAATTCATGATTCATGATTCATGATTCAATTCATGAATCATGATTCAAGATTCAATTCATGATTCAATTCATGATTCATGATTCAATTTATGATTCATGATTAATGATTCATGATTTATGATTCAATTCATGATTCATGATTCAATTCATGATTCATGATTCATGATTCATTATTCATGATTCATGATTCAATTCATGATTCATGATTCAATTTATGATTCAATTCATGATTCATGATTCATGATTCATGATTCAATTCATGATTCATAAATCATAATTCATGATTCAATTCATGATTTATGATTTAATTCATGATTCGATTCATGATTCAATTCATGATATGATTCATGATTCATGATTCATGATTCAATTCATGATTCATAAATCATAATTCATGATTCAATTCATGATTTAATTCATGATTCGATTAATGATTCAACTCATTATTCAATTCATGATTCATGATTCATGCTTCACTTCATGATTCATTATTCAATTCATGATTCATGATTCATGATTCATGATTCATGATTCATGATTCAATTCATGATTCAATTTATGATTCATGATTCATGATTCGATTCATGATTCATGATTCATCATTCAATTCATGATTCATGATTCATGATTCGATTAATGATTCATGATTCAATTCATGATTCATGATTCATGATTCAATTCATGAATCATGATTCAAGATTCAATTCATGATTCAATTCATGATTCATGATTCAATTTATGATTCATGATTAATGATTCATGATTTATGATTCAATTCATGATTCATGATTCAATTCATGATTCATGATTCATGATTCATTATTCATGATTCAATTTATGATTCAATTCATGATTCATGATTCATGATTCAATTCATGATTCATAAATCATAATTCATGATTCAATTCATGATGCATGATTTAATTCATGATTCGATTCATGATTCAATTCATGATTTGATTCATGAATTATGATTCATGATTCAAGATTCGATTCATGATTCATGATTCAATTACTCTATTCATGATTCGATTCATGATTCAATTCATGATTCATGATTCATGATTCAATTCATATTTCATGATTCATGATTCATGATTCAATTCATGATTCATGATTCATGATTCATGATTCAATTCATAATTAATGATTCATGATTCATGATTCAATTACTCTATTCATGATTCGATTCATGATTCAATTCATGATTCATGATTCATGATTCAATTCATATTTCATGATTCATGATTCATGATTCAATTCATGATTCATGATTCATGATTCATGATTCAATTCATAATTAATGATTCATGATTCATGATTCAATTTATAATTCATGATTCGATTCATGATTCTTGATTTATGATTCATGATTCATGATTCATGATTCATGATTCAATTCATGATTCATGATTCATGATTCATGATTCAATTCATAATTCATAATTCATGATTCGATTCATGATTCATGATTCAATTCATGATTCATGATTCATGATTCATTTCATGATTCATGATTCGATTCATGATTCATGATTCAATTCATGATTCATGATTCATGATTCATTTCATGATTCATGATTCATGATTCAATTCATGATTCAATTCATGATTCATGATTCATGATTCATGATTCATGATTCAATTCATGATTCATAAATCTTAATTCATGATTCAATTCATGATTCATGATGTAATTCATGATTCAATTCATGATTCATGATTCATGATTCATGATTCAATTCATGATTCATAAATCTTAATTCATGATTCAATTCATGATTCATGATATAATTCATGATTCGATTCATGATTCATGATTCAATTCATGATACATAATTCATGATTCAGGATTCGATTCATGATTCATGATTCATGATTCATGATTCATGATTCGATTCATGATTCATGATTCATGATTCATGATTCAATTCATGATTCATGATTTATGCTTCAATTCATGATTCATGATTCAATTCATGATTCATAATGCATGATTCATGATTTAGTTCATGATTTATTATTCATGATTTAATTCATGAGTCATGATTCATGATTCAATTCATGATTCATGATTCATGATTCAATTCATGATTCGATTCATGATTCATGATTCATGATTCATCATTCATTTCATGATTCATGATTCATGATTCATGATTCATCATTCATTTCATGATTCATGATTCATGATTCGATTCATGATTCGTGATTCATGATTCAATTCTTGATTTATGATTCATGATTCAATTCAGGATTCATGATTCAATTCATGATTTGATTCATGATTCAATTCATTATTTGATTCATGATTCATGATTCAATTCATGATTCATGATTCATGCTTGAATTCATGATTCATGATTCAATTCATGATTCATGAATCATGATTCATGATTCAATTCATGATTCATAATTCATGATTCATGATTCAATTCATGGTTCATAATTCATGATTCATGATTCGATTCATGATTCATGATTCATGATTCAATTCATGATTCATGATTCATGATTCAATTCATGATTCATGATTCATGACTCGATTCATGATTCATGATTCAATTCATGATTCATGATTCATGATTCAATTCATGATTCATGATTAATGATTCAATTCATGATTCAATTTATGATTCATGATTCATGATTCGATTCATGATTCATGATTCATGATTCAATTCATGATTCATGATTCATGATTCATGATTCATGATTCATGATTCTTGATTCATGATTTCTTGATTCATGATTCAATTCATGATTCATGATTCGATTCATGATTCATGGTTCAATTCATGATTCATGATTCAATTCATGATTCATGATTCAAGATTCAATCATGATTCAATTCATGATTCATGTTTCAATTTATGATTCATGATTAATGATTCATGATTTATGATTCAATCATGATTCATAATTCAATTCATGATTCAATTCATGATTCATGATTTAATTCATGATTCATGATTCATGATTCATGATTCAATTCATGATTCAATTTATGATTCATGATTTATGATTCGATTCATGATTCATGATTCATGATTCAATTCATGATTCATGATTCAATTCATGATTCAATTTATGATTCATGATTCATGATTCGATTCATGATTCATGATTCATGATTCAATTCATGATTCATGATTCATGATTCAATATTCGATTCATGATTCATGATTTAATTACTCTTTTCATGATTCGATTCATGATTCTTGATTCATGATTCATGATTCATGATTCATGATTCATGATTCATGATTCAATTCATAATTCATGATTCATGATTCATGATTCAATTCATGATTCATGATTCATGATTCATGATTCAATTCATAATTCATGATTCATGATTCATGATTCAATTTATGATTCATGATTCGATTCATGATTCTTGATTTATGATTCATGATTCAATTCATGATTCATGATTCATGATTCATGATTCAATTCATAATTCATAATTCATGATTCGATTCATGATTCAATTCATGATTCATGATTCATGATTCATTTCATGATTCATGATTCGATTCATGATTCATGATTCAATTCATGATTCATGATTCATGATTCATTTCATGATTCATGATTCATGATTCATTCATGATTCAATTCATGATTCATGATTCATGATTCATGATTCAATTCATGATTCATAAATCTTAATTCATGATTCAATTCATGATTCATGATATAATTCATGATTCGATTCATGATTCATGATTCAATTCATGATTCATAATTCATGATTCATGATTCGATTCATGATTCATGATTCATGATTCATTTCAAGATTCATGATTCATGATTCGATTCATGATTCATTATTCATGATTCATTTCAAGATTCATGATTCATGGTTCAATTCAGGATTCATGATTCAATTCATGATTTGAATCATGATTCAATTCATGATTTGATTCAAGATTCATGATTCATGATTCATGATTCATGATTCAACTCATGATTCATAATGCATGATTCATGATTTAGTTCATGATTCATAATTCATGATTCATGATTCAATTCATGATTCATAATGCATGATTCATGATTTAGTTCATGATTCATAATTAATGATTCATGATTCGATTCATGATTCATGATTCATGATTCATTCATGATCCATGATTCATGATTCAATTCATGATTCATGATTCATGATTCGATTCATGATTCATGACTCGATTCATGATTCATGATTCAATTCATGATTCATGATTCATGATTCAATTCATGATTCATGATTCATGATTCAATTAATGATTCATAAATCATAATTCATGATTCAATTCATGATTCATGATTTAATTCATGATTCGATTCATGACTCATGATTCATGATTCAATTCATGATTCATAATTCATGATTCATGATTCGATTCATGATTCATGATTCATTTCAAGATTCAAGATTCAATTCATGATTTGATTCATGATTCAATTCATTATTTGATTCATGATTCATGATTCAATCCATGATTCATGATTCATGCTTCAATTCATGATTCATGATTCAATTCATGATTCTTGAATCATGATTCATGATTCAATTCATGATTCATAATTCATGATTCATGATTCAATTCATGGTTCATAATTCATGATTCATGATTCGATTCATGATTCATGATTCATTTCATGATTCATGATTCATGATTCAATTCATGATTCATGATTCATGACTCGATTCATGATTCATGATTCAATTCATGATTCATGATTCATGATTCATGATTCAATTCATGATTCAATTTATGATTCATGATTTATGATTCGATTCATGATTCATGATTCAATTCATGATTCATGATTCAATTCATGATTCAATTTATGATTCATGATTCATGATTCGATCATGATTCATGATTCATGATTCAATTCATGATTCATGATTCATGATTCAATATTCGATTCATGATTCATGATTTAATTACTCTTTTCATGATTCGATTCATGATTCTTGATTCATGATTCAATTCATGATTCATGATTCATGATTCATGATTCAATTCATAATTCATGATTCATGATTCATGATTCAATTCATGATTCATGATTCATGATTCATGATTCAATTCATAATTCATGATTCATGATTCATGATTCAATTTATGATTCATGATTCGATTCATGATTCTTGATTTATGATTCATGATTCAATTCATGATTCATGATTCATGATTCATGATTCAATTCATAATTCATAATTCATGATTCGATTCATGATTCATGATTCAATTCATGATTCATGATTCATGATTCATTTCATGATTCATGATTCGATCATGATTCAATTCATTATTCATGATTCATGATTCATGATTCATTTCATGATTCATGATTCATGATTCAATTCATGACTCAATTCATGATTCATGATTCATGATTCATGATTCATGATTCAATTCATGATTCATAAATCTTAATTCATGATTCAATTCATGATTCATGATATAATTCATGATTCATGATTCGATTCATGATTCATGATTCATTTCAAGATTCATGATTCATGATTCGATTCATGATTCATGATTCATGATTCATTTCAAGATTCATGATTCATGGTTCAATTCAGGATTCATGATTCAATTCATGATTTGAATCATGATTCAATTCATGATTTGATTCAAGATTCATGATTCATGATTCATGATTCATGATTCAATTCATGATTCATAATGCATGATTCATGATTTAGTTCATGATTCATAATTCATGATTCATGATTCGATTCATGATTCATGATTCATGATTCATTTCATGATCCATGATTCATGATTCAATTCATGATTCATGATTCATGATTCGATTCATGATTCATGACTCGATTCATGATTCATGATTCAATTCATGATTCATGATTCATGATTCAATTCATGATTCATGATTCATGATTCAATTCATGATTCATAAATCATAATTCATGATTCAATTCATGATTCATGATTTAATTCATGATTCGATTCATGACTCATGATTCATGATTCAATTCATGATTCATAATTCATGATTCATGATTCGATTCATGATTCATGATTCATTTCAAGATTCAAGATTCAATTCATGATTTGATCATGATTCAATTCATTATTTGATTCATGATTCATGATTCAATCCATGATTCATGATTCATGCTTCAATTCATGATTCAATTCATGATTCTTGAATCATGATTCATGATTCAATTCATGATTCATAATTCATGATTCATGATTCAAATCATGGTTCATAATTCATGATTCATGATTCGATTCATGATTCATGATTCATTTCATGATTCATGATTCATGATTCAATTCATGATTCATGATTCATGATTCAATTCATGATTCATGATTCATGACTCGATTCATGATTCATGATTCAATTCATGATTCATGATTCATGATTCAATTCATGATTCATGATTCATGATTCAATTCATGATTCAATTTATGATTCATGATTCATGATTCGATTCATGATTCATGATTCATGATTCAATTCATGATTCATGATTCATGATTCATGATTCGATTCATGATTCTTGATTCGTGATTCATGATTCATGATTCATGATTCATGATTCAATTCATGATTCATGATTCATGATTCAATTCATAATTCATGATTCATGATTCATGATTCAATTCATGATTCATGATTCATGATTCATGATTCGATTCATGATTCATGGTTCAATTCATGATTCATGATTCAATTCATGATTCATGATTCAAGATTCAATTCATGATTCAATTCTTGATTCATGATTCAATTTATGATTCATGATTAATGATTCATGATTTATGATTCAATTCATGATTTATAATTCAATTCATGATTCAATTCATGATTCATGATTTAATTCATGATTCATGATTCATGATTCATGATTCAATTCATGATTCAATTTATGATTCATGATTCATGATTTCGATTCATGATTCATGATTCATGATTCAATTCATGATTCATGATTCATGATTCAATTCATAATTCATGATTCATGATTCATGATTCAATTCATGATTCATGATTCATGATTCATGATTCGATTAATGATTCATGATTCAATTCATGAATCATGATTCAAGATTTCAATTCATGATTCAATTCATGATTCATGATTCAATTTATGATTCATGATTCGATTAATGATTCATGATTCAATTCATGATTCATGATTCATGATTCAATTCATGAATCATGATTCAAGATTCAATTCATGATTCAATTCATGATTCATGATTCAATTTATGATTCATGATTAATGATTCATGATTTATGATTCAATTCATGATTCATGATTCAATTCATGATTCATGATTCATGATTCATTATTCATGATTCATGATTCAATTCATGATTCATGATTCAATTTATGATTCAATTCATGATTCATGATTCATGATTCATGATTCAATTCATGATTCATAAATCATAATTCATGATTCAATTCATGATTTATGATTTAATTCATGATTCGATTCATGATTCAATTCATGATTTGATTCATGATTCATGATTCATGATTCAATTCATGATTCATAAATCATAATTCATGATTCAATTCATGATTTAATTCATGATTCGATTAATGATTCAACTCATTATTCAATTCATGATTCATGATTCATGCTTCACTTCATGATTCATTATTCAATTCATGATTCATGATTCATGATTCATGATTCATGATTCATGATTCAATTCATGATTCAATTTATGATTCATGATTCATGATTCGATTCATGATTCATGATTCATCATTCAATTCATGATTCATGATTCATGATTCGATTAATGATTCATGATTCAATTCATGATTCATGATTCATGATTCAATTCATGAATCATGATTCAAGATTCAATTCATGATTCAATTCATGATTCATGATTCAATTTATGATTCATGATTAATGATTCATGATTTATGATTCAATTCATGATTCATGATTCAATTCATGATTCATGATTCATGATTCATTATTCATGATTCAATTTATGATTCAATTCATGATTCATGATTCATGATTCAATTCATGATTCATAAATCATAATTCATGATTCAATTCATGATGCATGATTTAATTCATGATTCGATTCATGATTCAATTCATGATTTGATTCATGAATTATGATTCATGATTCAAGATTCGATTCATGATTCATGATTCAATTACTCTATTCATGATTCGATTCATGATTCAATTCATGATTCATGATTCATGATTCAATTCATATTTCATGATTCATGATTCATGATTCAATTCATGATTCATGATTCATGATTCATGATTCAATTCATAATTAATGATTCATGATTCATGATTCAATTACTCTATTCATGATTCGATTCATGATTCAATTCATGATTCATGATTCATGATTCAATTCATATTTCATGATTCATGATTCATGATTCAATTCATGATTCATGATTCATGATTCATGATTCAATTCATAATTAATGATTCATGATTCATGATTCAATTTATAATTCATGATTCGATTCATGATTCTTGATTTATGATTCATGATTCATGATTCATGATTCATGATTCAATTCATGATTCATGATTCATGATTCATGATTCAATTCATAATTCATAATTCATGATTCGATTCATGATTCATGATTCAATTCATGATTCATGATTCATGATTCATTTCATGATTCATGATTCGATTCATGATTCATGATTCAATTCATGATTCATGATTCATGATTCATTTCATGATTCATGATTCATGATTCAATTCATGATTCAATTCATGATTCATGATTCATGATTCATGATTCATGATTCAATTCATGATTCATAAATCTTAATTCATGATTCAATTCATGATTCATGATGTAATTCATGATTCAATTCATGATTCATGATTCATGATTCATGATTCAATTCATGATTCATAAATCTTAATTCATGATTCAATTCATGATTCATGATATAATTCATGATTCGATTCATGATTCATGATTCAATTCATGATACATAATTCATGATTCAGGATTCGATTCATGATTCATGATTCATGATTCATGATTCATGATTCGATTCATGATTCATGATTCATGATTCATGATTCAATTCATGATTCATGATTTATGCTTCAATTCATGATTCATGATTCAATTCATGATTCATAATGCATGATTCATGATTTAGTTCATGATTTATTATTCATGATTTAATTCATGAGTCATGATTCATGATTCAATTCATGATTCATGATTCATGATTCAATTCATGATTCGATTCATGATTCATGATTCATGATTCATCATTCATTTCATGATTCATGATTCATGATTCGATTCATGATTCGTGATTCATGATTCAATTCTTGATTTATGATTCATGATTCAATTCAGGATTCATGATTCAATTCATGATTTGATTCATGATTCAATTCATTATTTGATTCATGATTCATGATTCAATTCATGATTCATGATTCATGCTTGAATTCATGATTCATGATTCAATTCATGATTCATGAATCATGATTCATGATTCAATTCATGATTCATAATTCATGATTCATGATTCAATTCATGATTCATGATTCATGATTCAATTCATGATTCATGATTCATGATTCAATTCATGATTCATGATTCATGACTCGATTCATGATTCATGATTCAATTCATGATTCATGATTCATGATTCAATTCATGATTCATGATTAATGATTCAATTCATGATTCAATTTATGATTCATGATTCATGATTCGATTCATGATTCATGATTCATGATTCAATTCATGATTCATGATTCATGATTCATGATTCATGATTCATGATTCTTGATTCATGATTCAATTCATGATTCATGATTCGATTCATGATTCATGGTTCAATTCATGATTCATGATTCAATTCATGATTCATGATTCAAGATTCAATTCATGATTCAATTCATGATTCATGTTTCAATTTATGATTCATGATTAATGATTCATGATTTATGATTCAATTCATGATTCATAATTCAATTCATGATTCAATTCATGATTCATGATTTAATTCATGATTCATGATTCATGATTCATGATTCAATTCATGATTCAATTATGATTCATGATTTATGATTCGATTCATGATTCATGATTCATGATTCAATTCATGATTCATGATTCAATTCATGATTCAATTTATGATTCATGATTCATGATTCGATTCATGATTCATGATTCATGATTCAATTCATGATTCATGATTCAATATTCGATTCATGATTCATGATTTAATTACTCTTTTCATGATTCGATTCATGATTCTTGATTCATGATTCAATTCATGATTCATGATTCATGATTCAATTCATAATTCATGATTCATGATTCATGATTCAATTCATGATTCATGATTCATGATTCATGATTCAATTCATAATTCATGATTCATGATTCATGATTCAATTTATGATTCATGATTCGATTCATGATTCTTGATTTATGATTCATGATTCAATTCATGATTCATGATTCATGATTCAATTCATAATTCATAATTCATGATTCGATTCATGATTCAATTCATGATTCATGATTCATGATTCATTTCATGATTCATGATTCGATTCATGATTCATGATTCAATTCATAATTCATGATTCATGATTCATTTCATGATTCATGATTCATGATTCAATTCATTATTCAATTCATGATTCATGATTCATGATTCATGATTCAATTCATGATTCATAAATCTTAATTCATGATTCAATTCATGATTCATGATATAATTCATGATTCGATTCATGATTCATGATTCAATTCATGATTCATAATTCATGATTCATGATTCGATTCATGATTCATGATTCATGATTCATTTCAAGATTCATGATTCATGATTCGATTCATGATTCATGATTCATGATTCATTTCAAGATTCATGATTCATGGTTCAATTCAGGATTCATGATTCAATTCATGATTTGAATCATGATTCAATTCATGATTTGATTCAAGATTCATGATTCATGATTCATGATTCATGATTCAATTCATGATTCATAATGCATGATTCATGATTTAGTTCATGATTCATAATTCATGATTCATGATTCAATTCATGATTCATAATGCATGATTCATGATTTAGTTCATGATTCATAATTCATGATTCATGATTCGATTCATGATTCATGATTCATGATTCATTTCATGATCCATGATTCATGATTCAATTCATGATTCATGATTCATGATTCGATTCATGATTCATGACTCGATTCATGATTCATGATTCAATTCATGATTCATGATTCATGATTCAATTCATGATTCATGATTCATGATTCAATTCATGATTCATAAATCATAATTCATGATTCAATTCATGATTCATGATTTAATTCATGATTCGATTCATGACTCATGATTCATGATTCAATTCATGATTCATAATTCATGATTCATGATTCGATTCATGATTCATGATTCATTTCAAGATTCAAGATTCAATTCATGATTTGATTCATGATTCAATTCATTATTTGATTCATGATTCATGATTCAATCCATGATTCATGATTCATGCTTCAATTCATGATTCATGATTCAATTCATGATTCTTGAATCATGATTCATGATTCAATTCATGATTCATAATTCATGATTCATGATTCAATTCATGGTTCATAATTCATGATTCATGATTCGATTCATGATTCATGATTCATTTCATGATTCATAATTCATGATTCAATTCATGATTCATGATTCATGATTCAATTCATGATTCATGATTCATGACTCGATTCATGATTCATGATTCAATTCATGATTCATGATTCATGATTCATGATTCAATTCATGATTCAATTTATGATTCATGATTTATGATTCGATTCATGATTCATGATTCATGATTCAATTCATGATTCATGATTCAATTCATGATTCAATTTATGATTCATGATTCATGATTCGATTCATGATTCATGATTCATGATTCAATTCATGATTCATGATTCATGATTCAATATTCGATTCATGATTCATGATTTAATTACTCTTTTCATGATTCGATTCATGATTCTTGATTCATGATTCAATTCATGATTCATGATTCATGATTCATGATTCAATTCATAATTCATGATTCATGATTCATGATTCAATTCATGATTCATGATTCATGATTCATGATTCAATTCATAATTCATGATTCATGATTCATGATTCAATTTATGATTCATGATTCGATTCATGATTCTTGATTTATGATTCATGATTCAATTCATGATTCATGATTCATGATTCATGATTCAATTCATAATTCATAATTCATGATTCGATTCATGATTCATGATTCAATTCTTGATTCAATTCATGATTCATGATTCATGATTCATTTCATGATTCATGATTCGATTCATGATTCAATTCATGATTCATGATTCATGATTCATGATTCATTTCATGATTCATGATTCATGATTCAATTCATGACTCAATTCATGATTCATGATTCATGATTCATGATTCATGATTCAATTCATGATTCATAAATCTTAATTCATGATTCAATTCATGATTCATGATATAATTCATGATTCATGATTCGATTCATGATTCATGATTCATTTCAAGATTCATGATTCATGGTTCAATTCAGGATTCATGATTCAATTCATGATTTGAATCATGATTCAATTCATGATTTGATTCAAGATTCATGATTCATGATTCATGATTCATGATTCAATTCATGATTCATAATGCATGATTCATGATTTAGTTCATGATTCATAATTCATGATTCATGATTCGATTCATGATTCATGATTCATGATTCATTTCATGATCCATGATTCATGATTCAATTCATGATTCATGATTCATGATTCGATTCATGATTCATGACTCGATTCATGATTCATGATTCAATTCATGATTCATGATTCATGATTCAATTCATGATTCATGATTCATGATTCAATTCATGATTCATAAATCATAATTCATGATTCAATTCATGATTCATGATTTAATTCATGATTCGATTCATGACTCATGATTCATGATTCAATTCATGATTCATAATTCATGATTCATGATTCGATTCATGATTCATGATTCATTTCAAGATTCAAGATTCAATTCATGATTTGATTCATGATTCAATTCATCATTTGATTCATGATTCATGATTCAATCCATGATTCATGATTCATGCTTCAATTCATGATTCATGATTCAATTCATGATTCTTGAATCATGATTCATGATTCAATTCATGATTCATAATTCATGATTCATGATTCAAATCATGGTTCATAATTCATGATTCATGATTCGATTCATGATTCATGATTCATTTCATGATTCATGATTCATGATTCAATTCATGATTCATGATTCATGATTCAATTCATGATTCATGATTCATGACTCGATTCATGATTCATGATTCAATTCATGATTCATGATTCATGATTCAATTCATGATTCATGATTCATGATTCAATTCATGATTCAATTTATGATTCATGATTCATGATTCGATTCATGATTCATGATTCAATTCATGATTCATGATTCATGATTCATGATTCGATTCATGATTCTTGATTCGTGATTCATGATTCATGATTCATGATTCATGATTCAATTCATGATTCATGATTCATGATTCAATTCATAATTCATGATTCATGATTCATGATTCAATTCATGATTCATGATTCATGATTCATGATTCGATTCATGATTCATGGTTCAATTCATGATTCATGATTCAATTCATGATTCATGATTCAAGATTCAATTCATGATTCAATTCTTGATTCATGATTCAATTTATGATTCATGATTAATGATTCATGATTTATGATTCAATTCATGATTCATAATTCAATTCATGATTCAATTCATGATTCATGATTTAATTCATGATTCATGATTCATGATTCATGATTCATGATTCAATTCATGATTCAATTTATGATTCATGATTCATGATTCGATTCATGATTCATGATTCATGATTCATGATTCATGATTCAATTCATGATTCATGATTCATGATTCAATTCATAATTCATGATTCATGATTCATGATTCAATTCATGATTCATGATTCGATTAATGATTCATGATTCAATTCATGAATCATGATTCAAGATTCAATTCATGATTCAATTCATGATTCATGATTCAATTTATGATTCATGATTCGATTAATGATTCATGATTCAATTCATGATTCATGATTCATGATTCAATTCATGAATCATGATTCAAGATTCAATTCATGATTCAATTCATGATTCATGATTCAATTTATGATTCATGATTAATGATTCATGATTTATGATTCAATTCATGATTCATGATTCAATTCATGATTCATGATTCATTATTCATGATTCATGATTCAATTCATGATTCATGATTCAATTTATGATTCAATTCATGATTCATGATTCATGATTCATGATTCAATTCATGATTCATAAATCATAATTCATGATTCAATTCATGATTTATGATTTAATTCATGATTCGATTCATGATTCAATTCATGATTTGATTCATGATTCATGATTCATGATTCAAATCATGATTCATAAATCATAATTCATGATTCAATTCATGATTTAATTCATGATTCGATTAATGATTCAACTCATGATTTGATTCATGATTCATGATTCATGCTTCACTTCATGATTCATGATTCAATTCATGATTCATGATTCATGATTCATGATTCATGATTCAATTCATGATTCAATTTATGATTCATGATTCATGATTCGATTCATGATTCATGATTCATGATTCAATTCATGATTCATGATTCATGATTCGATTAATGATTCATGATTCAATTCATGATTCATGATTCATGATTCAATTCATGAATCATGATTCAAGATTCAATTCATGATTCAATTCATGATTCATGATTCAATTTATGATTCATGATTAATGATTCATGATTTATGATTCAATTCATGATTCATGATTCAATTCATGATTCATGATTCATGATTCATTATTCATGATTCAATTTATGATTCAATTCATGATTCATGATTCATGATTCAATTCATGATTCATAAATCATAATTCATGATTCAATTCATGATGCATGATTTAATTCATGATTCGATTCATGATTCAATTCATGATTTGATTCATGAATTATGATTCATGATTCAATTCATGATTCATAAATCATAATTCATGATTCAATTCATGATTCATGATTTAATTCATGATTTGATTAATGATTCAACTCATGATTTGATTCATGATTCATGCTTTAATTCATGATTCATGATTTAATTCATGATTCAATTCATGATTCATGATTCATGATTCATGATTCATGATTCAATTCATGATTCATAATTCATGATTTATGATTCTGTTCATGATTCATGATTTATGATTCGATTCATGTTTCATGATTCAACTCATAATTCATGATTCATGATTCAATTCATAATTCATGATTCATGATTCAATTTATGATTCGTGATTCATGATTCAATTCATGATTCATGATTCATGATTCAATTCATGATTCGATTCATGATTCATGATTCATGATTCAATTCATGATTCATGATTCATAATTCAATTAATGATTCATGATTCAATTCATGATTCATGATTCAATTCATGATTCGATTCCTGATTAAAATCATTATTCATGATTCAATTCATGATTCATGATTCAATTCATGATTCATGATTAATGATTCAATTCATGATTCATGATTCATGATTCAATTCATGATTCAATTCATGATTGAATTCATGATTCATGATTCAATTCATGATTCAATTCATGATTCATGATTCGAATAATGATTTATGATTCAATTCATGATTCAATTCATGATTCATGATTCGATTCATGATTCCTGTATCATGATTCAATTCATGATTCATGATTCATGATTCAATTCATGATTCATGATTCGATTCATGATGCATGATTCAATTCATGATTCATCATTCAATTCATGATTCAACTCATGATTCAATTCATGAATCATGATTCATTAATCATGATTCAATTCATGATTCATGATTCAATTCATGATTCGATTCCTGATTAAAATCATTATTCATGATTCAATTCATGATTCATGATTCAATTCATGATTCATGATTAATGATTCAATTCATGATTCATGATTCATGATTCAATTCATGATTCAATTCATGATTGAATTCATGATTCATGATTCAATTCATGATTCAATTCATGATTCATGATTCGAATAATGATTTATGATTCAATTCATGATTCAATTCATGATTCATGATTCGATTCATGATTCCTGTATCATGATTCAATTCATGATTCATGATTCATTATTTAATTCATGATTCATCATTCAATTCATGATTCATGATTCAATTCATAATTCATAATTCATGATTCATAATTCATAATTCATGATTCATGATTCAATTCATGATTCATAATTCATGATTCATGATTCAATTCATGATTCATAATTCATGATTCAAGATTCGATTCATGATTCATGATTCATTTCATGATTCATGATTCATGATTCAATTCATGATTCATGATTCATGTATCATGATTCAATTCATGATTCATGATTCATGACTCGATTCATGATTCATGATTCAATTCATGATTCATGATTCAATTCATGATTCATGATTCATGATTCAAGATTCAATTCATGATTCATGATTCATGATTCGATTCATGATTCGATTCATGATTCATGATTCATGATTCATGATTCATGATTCGATTAATGATTCGATTCATGATTCATGATTCAATTCATGATTCATGATTCGATTCATGATTCGATTCATGATTCGATTCATGATTCATGATTCAATTCATGATTCATGATTCGATTCATGATTCTTGATTCATGATTCATGATTCATGATTCATGATTCAATTCATGATTTATGATTCATGATTCAATTCATGATTCATGATTCATTTCATGATTCATGATTCGATTCATGATTCATGGTTCAATTCATGATTCATGATTCATGATTTAAGATTCAATTCATGATTCAGTTCATGATTCATGATTCAATTTATGATTCATGATTGATGATTCATGATTTATGATTCAATTCATGATTCATGATTCAATTCATGATTCAATTCATGATTTATGATTCATTTCATGATTCATAATTCAATTCATGATTTGATTCATGATTCATAATTCATGATCCACTTCATGATTAATAATTCATAATTCATGATTCAATTCATGATTCATGATTTGATTCATGATTCAATTCATGATTTGATTCATGATTCACGATTCATGCTTCAATTCATGATTCATGATTCATTTCATTATTCAATTCATGATTAATGATTCATGATTCATGATTTATGATTCAATTCATGATTCATAATTCATGATTTATGATTCAATTCTTGATTCATGATTCGATTCATGTTTCATGATTCAATTCATAATTCATGATTCATGATTCAATTCAGGATTCATTATTCATGATTCAATTCATAATTCATGATTCATGATTCAATTCATGATTCGATTTATGATTCATGATTCATGATTCATGATTAATGATTCATGATTCAATTAATGATTCATGATTCAATTCATAATTCATGATTCAATTCATGATTTGATTTCTGATTAAAATCATGATTCATGATTCAATTCATGATTCATGATTCAATTCATGATTCAATTCATGATTCAATTCCTGATTCATGATTCAATTCATGATTCAATTCATGATTCATGATTCGATTAATGATTTATGATTCAATTCATGATTCATTTCATGATTCATGATTCGATTCATGATTCATGATTCATGATTCATTTCAAGATTCATGATTCATGGTTCAATTCAGGATTCATGATTCAATTCATGATTTGAATCATGATTCAATTCATGATTTGATTCAAGATTCATGATTCATGATTCATGATTCATGATTCAATTCATGATTCATAATGCATGATTCATGATTTAGTTCATGATTCATAATTCATGATTCATGATTCAATTCATGATTCATAATGCATGATTCATGATTTAGTTCATGATTCATAATTCATGATTCATGATTCGATTCATGATTCATGATTCATGATTCATTTCATGATCCATGATTCATGATTCAATTCATGATTCATGATTCATGATTCGATTCATGATTCATGACTCGATTCATGATTCATGATTCAATTCATGATTCATGATTCATGATTCAATTCATGATTCATGATTCATGATTCAATTCATGATTCATAAATCATAATTCATGATTCAATTCATGATTCATGATTTAATTCATGATTCGATTCATGACTCATGATTCATGATTCAATTCATGATTCATAATTCATGATTCATGATTCGATTCATGATTCATGATTCATTTCAAGATTCAAGATTCAATTCATGATTTGATTCATGATTCAATTCATTATTTGATTCATGATTCATGATTCAATCCATGATTCATGATTCATGCTTCAATTCATGATTCATGATTCAATTCATGATTCTTGAATCATGATTCATGATTCAATTCATGATTCATAATTCATGATTCATGATTCAATTCATGGTTCATAATTCATGATTCATGATTCGATTCATGATTCATGATTCATTTCATGATTCATGATTCATGATTCAATTCATGATTCATGATTCATGATTCAATTCATGATTCATGATTCATGACTCGATTCATGATTCATGATTCAATTCATGATTCATGATTCATGATTCATGATTCAATTCATGATTCAATTTATGATTCATGATTTATGATTCGATTCATGATTCATGATTCATGATTCAATTCATGATTCATGATTCAATTCATGATTCAATTTATGATTCATGATTCATGATTCGATTCATGATTCATGATTCATGATTCAATTCATGATTCATGATTCATGATTCAATATTCGATTCATGATTCATGATTTAATTACTCTTTTCATGATTCGATTCATGATTCTTGATTCATGATTCAATTCATGATTCATGATTCATGATTCATGATTCAATTCATAATTCATGATTCATGATTCATGATTCAATTCATGATTCATGATTCATGATTCAATTCATAATTCATGATTCATGATTCATGATTCAATTTATGATTCATGATTCGATTCATGATTCTTGATTTATGATTCATGATTCAATTCATGATTCATGATTCATGATTCATGATTCAATTCATAATTCATAATTCATGATTCGATTCATGATTCATGATTCAATTCATGATTCATGATTCATGATTCATTTCATGATTCATGATTCGATTCATGATTCAATTCATGATTCATGATTCATGATTCATGATTCATTTCATGATTCATGATTCATGATTCAATTCATGACTCAATTCATGATTCATGATTCATGATTCATGATTCATGATTCAATTCATGATTCATAAATCTTAATTCATGATTCAATTCATGATTCATGATATAATTCATGATTCATGATTCGATTCATGATTCATGATTCATTTCAAGATTCATGATTCATGATTCGATTCATGATTCATGATTCATGATTCATTTCAAGATTCATGATTCATGGTTCAATTCAGGATTCATGATTCAATTCATGATTTGAATCATGATTCAATTCATGATTTGATTCAAGATTCATGATCCATGATTCATGATTCATGATTCAATTCATGATTCATAATGCATGATTCATGATTTAGTTCATGATTCATAATTCATGATTCATGATTCGATTCATGATTCATGATTCATGATTCATTTCATGATCCATGATTCATGATTCAATTCATGATTCATGATTCATGATTCGATTCATGATTCATGACTCGATTCATGATTCATGATTCAATTCATGATTCATGATTCATGATTCAATTCATGATTCATGATTCATGATTCAATTCATGATTCATAAATCATAATTCATGATTCAATTCATGATTCATGATTTAATTCATGATTCGATTCATGACTCATGATTCATGATTCAATTCTTGATTCATAATTCATGATTCATGATTCGATTCATGATTCATGATTCATTTCAAGATTCAAGATTCAATTCATGATTTGATTCATGATTCAATTCATTATTTGATTCATGATTCATGATTCAATCCATGATTCATGATTCATGCTTCAATTCATGATTCATGATTCAATTCATGATTCTTGAATCATGATTCATGATTCAATTCATGATTCATAATTCATGATTCATGATTCAAATCATGGTTCATAATTCATGATTCATGATTCGATTCATGATTCATGATTCATTTCATGATTCATGATTCAATTCATGATTCATGATTCATGATTCAATTCATGATTCATGATTCATGACTCGATTCATGATTCATGATTCAATTCATGATTCATGATTCATGATTCAATTCATGATTCATGATTCATGATTCAATTCATGATTCAATTTATGATTCATGATTCATGATTCGATTCATGATTCATGATTCATGATTCAATTCATGATTCATGATTCATGATTCATGATTCGATTCATGATTCTTGATTCGTGATTCATGATTCATGATTCATGATTCATGATTCAATTCATGATTCATGATTCATGATTCAATTCATAATTCATGATTCATGATTCATGATTCAATTCATGATTCATGATTCATGATTCATGATTCGATTCATGATTCATGGTTCAATTCATGATTCATGATTCAATTCATGATTCATGATTCAAGATTCAATTCATGATTCAATTCTTGATTCATGATTCAATTTATGATTCATGATTAATGATTCATGATTTATGATTCAATTCATGATTCATAATTCAATTCATGATTCAATTCATGATTCATGATTTAATTCATGATTCATGATTCATGATTCATGATTCATGATTCAATTCATGATTCAATTTATGATTCATGATTCATGATTCGATTCATGATTCATGATTCATGATTCAATGCATGATTCATGATTCATGATTCAATTCATAATTCATGATTCATGATTCATGATTCAATTCATGATTCATGATTCATGATTCATGATTCGATTAATGATTCATGATTCAATTCATGAATCATGATTCAAGATTCAATTCATGATTCAATTCATGATTCATGATTCAATTTATGATTCATGATTCGATTAATGATTCATGATTCAATTCATGATTCATGATTCATGATTCAATTCATGAATCATGATTCAAGATTCAATTCATGATTCAATTCATGATTCATGATTCAATTTATGATTCATGATTAATGATTCATGATTTATGATTCAATTCATGATTCATGATTCAATTCATGATTCATGATTCATTATTCATGATTCATGATTCAATTCATGATTCATGATTCAATTTATGATTCAATTCATGATTCATGATTCATGATTCATGATTCAATTCATGATTCATAAATCATAATTCATGATTCAATTCATGATTTATGATTTAATTCATGATTCGATTCATGATTCAATTCATGATTTGATTCATGATTCATGATTCATGATTCAAATCATGATTCATAAATCATAATTCATGATTCAATTCATGATTTAATTCATGATTCGATTAATGATTCAACTCATGATTTGATTCATGATTCATGATTCATGCTTCACTTCATGATTCATGATTCAATTCATGATTCATGATTCATGATTCATGATTCATGATTCATGATTCAATTCATGATTCAATTTATGATTCATGATTCATGATTCGATTCATGATTCATGATTCATGATTCAATTCATGATTCATGATTCATGATTCGATTAATGATTCATGATTCAATTCATGATTCATGATTCATGATTCAATTCATGAATCATGATTCAAGATTCAATTCATGATTCAATTCATGATTCATGATTCAATTTATGATTCATGATTAATGATTCATGATTTATGATTCAATTCATGATTCATGATTCAATTCATGATTCATGATTCATGATTCATTATTCATGATTCAATTTATGATTCAATTCATGATTCATGATTCATGATTCAATTCCTGATTCATAAATCATAATTCATGATTCAATTCATGATGCATGATTTAATTCATGATTCGATTCATGATTCAATTCATGATTTGATTCATGAATTATGATTC
Organism: Mixophyes fleayi; assembly: GCF_038048845.1. Classification (NCBI taxonomy): domain Eukaryota; kingdom Metazoa; phylum Chordata; class Amphibia; order Anura; family Limnodynastidae; genus Mixophyes; species Mixophyes fleayi. Next base: position 3,447 of record NW_027447666.1, on the reverse strand, counting down.
ATGATTCAATTCATGATTCATAAATCATAATTCATGATTCAATTCATGATTCATGATTTAATTCATGATTTGATTAATGATTCAACTCATGATTTGATTCATGATTCATGCTTTAATTCATGATTCATGATTTAATTCATGATTCAATTCATGATTCATGATTCATGATTCATGATTCATGATTCAATTCATGATTCATAATTCATGATTTATGATTCTGTTCATGATTCATGATTTATGATTCGATTCATGTTTCATGATTCAACTCATAATTCATGATTCATGATTCAATTCATAATTCATGATTCATGATTCAATTTATGATTCGTGATTCATGATTCAATTCATGATTCATGATTCATGATTCAATTCATGATTCGATTCATGATTCATGATTCATGATTCAATTCATGATTCATGATTCATAATTCAATTAATGATTCATGATTCAATTCATGATTCATGATTCAATTCATGATTCGATTCCTGATTAAAATCATTATTCATGATTCAATTCATGATTCATGATTCAATTCATGATTCATGATTAATGATTCAATTCATGATTCATGATTCATGATTCAATTCATGATTCAATTCATGATTGAATTCATGATTCATGATTCAATTCATGATTCAATTCATGATTCATGATTCGAATAATGATTTATGATTCAATTCATGATTCAATTCATGATTCATGATTCGATTCATGATTCCTGTATCATGATTCAATTCATGATTCATGATTCATGATTCAATTCATGATTCATGATTCGATTCATGATGCATGATTCAATTCATGATTCATCATTCAATTCATGATTCAACTCATGATTCAATTCATGAATCATGATTCATTAATCATGATTCAATTCATGATTCATGATTCAATTCATGATTCGATTCCTGATTAAAATCATTATTCATGATTCAATTCATGATTCATGATTCAATTCATGATTCATGATTAATGATTCAATTCATGATTCATGATTCATGATTCAATTCATGATTCAATTCATGATTGAATTCATGATTCATGATTCAATTCATGATTCAATTCATGATTCATGATTCGAATAATGATTTATGATTCAATTCATGATTCAATTCATGATTCATGATTCGATTCATGATTCCTGTATCATGATTCAATTCATGATTCATGATTCATTATTTAATTCATGATTCATCATTCAATTCATGATTCATGATTCAATTCATAATTCATAATTCATGATTCATAATTCATAATTCATGATTCATGATTCAATTCATGATTCATAATTCATGATTCATGATTCAATTCATGATTCATAATTCATGATTCAAGATTCGATTCATGATTCATGATTCATTTCATGATTCATGATTCATGATTCAATTCATGATTCATGATTCATGTATCATGATTCAATTCATGATTCATGATTCATGACTCGATTCATGATTCATGATTCAATTCATGATTCATGATTCAATTCATGATTCATGATTCATGATTCAAGATTCAATTCATGATTCATGATTCATGATTCGATTCATGATTCGATTCATGATTCATGATTCATGATTCATGATTCATGATTCGATTCATGATTCGATTCATGATTCATGATTCAATTCATGATTCATGATTCGATTCATGATTCTTGATTCATGATTCATGATTCATGATTCATGATTCAATTCATGATTTATGATTCATGATTCAATTCATGATTCATGATTCATTTCATGATTCATGATTCGATTCATGATTCATGGTTCAATTCATGATTCATGATTTAAGATTCAATTCATGATTCAGTTCATGATTCATGATTCAATTTATGATTCATGATTGATGATTCATGATTTATGATTCAATTCATGATTCATGATTCAATTCATGATTTAATTCATGATTTATGATTCATTTCATGATTCATAATTCAATTCATGATTTGATTCATGATTCATAATTCATGATCCACTTCATGATTAATAATTCATAATTCATGATTCAATTCATGATTCATGATTTGATTCATGATTCAATTCATGATTTGATTCATGATTCACGATTCATGCTTCAATTCATGATTCATGATTCATTTCATTATTCAATTCATGATTAATGATTCATGATTCATGATTTATGATTCAATTCATGATTCATAATTCATGATTTATGATTCAATTCTTGATTCATGATTCGATTCATGTTTCATGATTCAATTCATAATTCATGATTCATGATTCAATTCAGGATTCATGATTCATGATTCAATTCATAATTCATGATTCATGATTCAATTCATGATTCGATTTATGATTCATGATTCATGATTCATGATTAATGATTCATGATTCAATTAATGATTCATGATTCAATTCATAATTCATGATTCAATTCATGATTTGATTTCTGATTAAAATCATGATTCATGATTCAATTCATGATTCATGATTCATGATTCAATTCATGATTCAATTCATGATTCAATTCCTGATTCATGATTCAATTCATGATTCAATTCATGATTCATGATTCGATTAATGATTTATGATTCAATTCATGATTCATTTCATGATTCATGATTCAATTCATGATTCGATTCCTGATTAAAATCATGATTCTTGATTCAATTCATGATTCATGATTCATGATTCAATTCATGATTCATGATTAATGATTCAATTCATTAATCATGATTCATGATTCAATTCATGATTCAATTCATGATTCATGATTCAATTTATAATTCAATTCATGATTCATGATTCGATTAATGGTTTATGATTCAATTCATGATTCATGATTCGATTCATGATTCCTGTATCATGATTCAATTCATGATTCATGATTCATGATTCATGATTTAATTCTTGATTCATGATTTGATTCATGATGCATGATTCAATTCATGATTCATGATTCATGATTCAATTCATGATTCATGATTCAATTCATGATTCAATTCATGATTCATGATTCATTAATCATGATTCAAATCATGATTCATGATTCAATTCATGATTCATGATTCAATTCATGATTCATGATTCAATGCATGATTCATAATTCATGATTCATGATTCATGATTCAATTCATGATTTATGATTCATGATTCAATTCATAATTCATAATTCATGATTTGATTCATGATTCATGATTCAATTCATGATTCATAATTCATGATTCATGATTCAATTCATGATTCATAATTCATGATTCATGATTCGATTCATGATTCATGATTCAATTTATGATTCATGATTAATGATTCATGATTTATGATTCATGATTCATGATTCGATTCATGATTCATGATTCATGATTCAATTCATGATTCATGATTCGTGATTCAATTCATGATTCAATTTATGATTCATGATTCATGATTTGATTCATGATTCATGATTCATGATTCAATTCATGATTCATGATTCATGATTCA
>NW_027447665.1:0-27111 GCF_038048845.1 Mixophyes fleayi | reverse complement strand
TTTTGCGATTTCTCCTGCTCAGAAAGACTTAGAAAGTTGATAATTGTGGGCAATGTTAGAAATGTCATAAGAAACAAGAATTATGTAAAAGGATTGATGTAAATCATTGTTTCTAAGAGAAAGTGAGACAGGAATGCAAAAAAGCGTTGTTTTTGTACGGCAATGAACACACAGACTGATGTTTTGCGATTTCTCCTGCTCAGAAAGACTTAGAAAGTTGATAATTGTGGGCAATGTTAGAAATGTCATAAGAAACAAGAATTATGTAAAAGGATTGATGTAAATCATTGTTTCTAAGAGAAAGTGAGACAGGAATGCAAAAAAGCGTTGTTTTTGTACGGCAATGAAGAAATGACTATGTTTTGCGATTTCTCCTGCTCAGAAAGACTTAGAAAGTTGATAATTGTGGGCAATGTTAGAAATGTCATAAGAAACAAGAATTATGTAAAAGGATTGATGTAAATCATTGTTTCTAAGAGAAAGTGAGACAGGAATGCAAAAAAGCGTTGTTTTTGTACGGCAATGAAGAAATGACTATGTTTTGCGATTTCTCCTGCTCAGAAAGACTTAGAAAGTTGATAATTGTGGGCAATGTTAGAAATGTCATAAGAAACAAGAATTATGTAAAAGGATTGATGTAAATAATTGTTTCTAAGAGAAAGTGAGACAGGAATGCAAAAAAGCGTTGTTTTTGTACGGCAATGAAGAAATGACTATGTTTTGCGATTTCTCCTGCTCAGAAAGACTTAGAAAGTTGATAATTGTGGGCAATGTTAGAAATGTCATGAGAAACAAGAATTATGTAAAAGGATTGATGTAAATCATTGTTTCTAAGAGAAAGTGAGACAGGAATGCAAAAAAGCGTTGTTTTTGTACGGCAATGAAGAAATGACTATGTTTTGCGATTTCTCCTGCTCAGAAAGACTTAGGAAGTTGATAATTGTGGGCAATGTTAGAAATGTCATGAGAAACAAGAATTATGTAAAAGGATTGATGTAAATCATTGTTTCTAAGAGAAAGTGAGACAGGAATGCAAAAAAGCGTTGTTTTGTACGGCAATGAAGAAATGACTATGTTTTGCGATTTCTCCTGCTCAGAAAGACTTAGAAAGTTGATAATTGTGGGCAATGTTAGAAATGTCATGAGAAACAAGAATTATGTAAAAGGATTGATGTAAATCATTGTTTCTAAGAGAAAGTGAGACAGGAATGCAAAAAAGCGTTGTTTTTGTACGGCAATGAAGAAATGACTATGTTTTGCGATTTCTCCTGCTCAGAAAGACTTAGAAAGTTGATAATTGTGGGCAATGTTAGAAATGTCATGAGAAACAAGAATTATGTAAAAGGATTGATGTAAATCATTGTTTCTAAGAGAAAGTGAGACAGGAATGCAAAAAAGCGTTGTTTTTGTACGGCAATGAAGAAAAGACTATGTTTTGCGATTTCTCCTGCTCAGAAAGACTTAGAAAGTTGATAATTGTGGGCAATGTTAGAAATGTCATGAGAAACAAGAATTATGTAAAAGGATTGATGTAAATCATTGTTTCTAAGAGAAAGTGAGACAGGAATGCAAAAAAGCGTTGTTTTTGTACGGCAATGAAGAAATGACTATGTTTTGCGATTTCTCCTGTTTAGAAAGACTTAGAAAGTTGATAATTGTGGGCCATGTTAGAAATGTCATGAGAAACAAGAATTATGTAAAAGATTGATGTAAATCATTGTTTCTAAGAGAAAGTGAGACAGGAATGCAAAAAGCGTTGTTTTTGTACGGCAATGAAGAAATGACTATGTTTTGCGATTTCTCCTGCTCAGAAAGACTTAGAAAGTTGATAATTGTGGGCAATGTTAGAAATGTCATGAGAAACAAGAATTATGTAAAAGGATTGATGTAAATCATTGTTTCTAAGAGAAAGTGAGACAGGAATGCAAAAAAGCGTTGTTTTTGTACGGCAATGAAGAAATGACTATGTTTTGCGATTTCTCCTGCTCAGAAAGACTTAGAAAGTTGATAATTGTGGGCAATGTTAGAAATGTCATGAGAAACAAGAATTATGTAAAAGGATTGATGTAAATCATTGTTTCTAAGAGAAAGTGAGACAGGAATGCAAAAAAGCGTTGTTTTTGTACGGCAATGAAGAAATGACTATGTTTTGCGATTTCTCCTGCTCAGAAAGACTTAGAAAGTTGATAATTGTGGGCAATGTTAGAAATGTCATGAGAAACAAGAATTATGTAAAAGGATTGATGTAAATCATTGTTTCTAAGAGAAAGTGAGACAGGAATGCAAAAATGCGTTGTTTTTGTACGGCAATGAAGAAATGACTATGTTTTGCGATTTCTCCTGTTTAGAAAGACTTAGAAAGTTGATAATTGTGGGCAATGTTAGAAATGTCATGAGCAACAAGAATTATGTAAAAGGATTGATGTAAACCATTGTTTCTAAGAGAAAGTGAGACAGGAATGCAAAAAGCGTTGTTTTTGTACGGCAATGAAGAAATGACTATGTTTTGCGATTTCTCCTGCTCAGAAAGACTTAGAAAGTTGATAATTGTGGGCAATGTTAGAAAAGTCATGAGCAACAAGAATTATGTAAAAGGATTGATGTAAACCATTGTTTCTAAGAGAAAGTGAGACAGGAATGCAAAAAAGCATTGTTTTTGTACGGCAATGAAGAAATGACTATGTTTTGCGATTTCTCCTGCTCAGAAAGACTTAGAAAGTTGATAATTGTGGGCAATGTTAGAAATGTCATGAGAAACAAGAATTATGTAAAAGGATTGATGTAAATCATTGTTTCTAAGAGAAAGTGAGACAGGAATGCAAAAAAGTGTTGTTTTTGTACGGCAATAAAGAAAAGACTATGTTTTGCGATTTCTCCTGCTCAGAAAGACTTAGAAAGTTGATAATTGTGGGCAATGTTAGAAATGTCATGAGAAACAAGAATTATGTAAAAGGATTGATGTAAATCATTGTTTCTAAGAGAAAGTGAGACAGGAATGCAAAAAAGCGTTGTTTTTGTACGGCAATGAAGAAATGACTATGTTTTGCGATTTCTCCTGTTTAGAAAGACTTAGAAAGTTGATAATTGTGGGCAATGTTAGAAATGTCATGAGAAACAAGAATTATGTAAAAGATTTGATGTAAATCATTGTTTCTAAGAGAAAGTGAGACAGGAATGCAAAAAGCGTTGTTTTTGTACGGCAATGAAGAAATGACTATGTTTTGCGATTTCTCCTGCTCAGAAAGACTTAGAAAGTTGATAATTGTGGGCAATGTTAGAAATGTCATGAGAAACAAGAATTATGTAAAAGGATTGATGTAAATCATTGTTTCTAAGAGAAAGTGAGACAGGAATGCAAAAAAGCGTTGTTTTTGTACGGCAATGAAGAAATGACTATGTTTTGCGATTTCTCCTGCTCAGAAAGACTTAGAAAGTTGATAATTGTGGGCAATGTCAGGAATGTCATGAGAAACAAGAATTATGTAAAAGGATTGATGTAAATCATTGTTTCTAAGAGAAAGTGAGACAGGAATGCAAAAAAGCGTTGTTTTTGTACGGCAATGAAGAAATGACTATGTTTTGCGATTTCTCCTGCTCAGAAAGACTTAGAAAGTTGATAATTGTGGGCAATGTTAGAAATGTCATGAGAAACAAGAATTATGTAAAAGGATTGATGTAAATCATTGTTTCTAAGAGAAAGTGAGACAGGAATGCAAAAAAGCGTTGTTTTTGTACGGCAATGAAGAAATGACTATATTTTGCGATTTCTCCTGCTCAGAAAGACTTAGAAAGTTGATAATTGTGGGCAATGTTAGAAATGTCATGAGAAACAAGAATTATGTAAAAGGATTGATGTAAATGATTGTTTCTAAGAGAAAGTGAGACAGGAATGCAAAAAAGCGTTGTTTTGTACGGCAATGAAGAAATGACTATGTTTTGCGATTTCTCCTGCAGAGAAAGACTTAGAAAGTTGATAATTGTGGGCAATGTTAGAAATGTCATGAGAAACAAGAATTATGTAAAAGGATTGATGTAAATCATTGTTTCTAAGAGAAAGTGAGACAGGAATGCAAAAAAGCGTTGTTTTTGTACGGCAATGAAGAAATGACTATGTTTTGCGATTTCTCCTGCTCAGAAAGACTTAGAAAGTTGATAATTGTGGGCAATGTTAGAAATGTCATGAAAATCAAGAATTATGTAAAAGGATTGATGTAAATCATTGTTTCTAAGAGAAAGTGAGACAGGAATGCAAAAAAGCGTTGTTTTTGTACGGCAATGAAGAAATGACTATGTTTTGCGATTTCTCCTGCTCAGAAAGACTTAGAAAGTTGATAATTGTGGGTAATGTTGAAAATGTCATGAGAAACAAAAATTATGTAAAAGGATTGATGTAAATCATTGTTTCTAAGAGAAAGTGAGACAGGAATGCAAAAAGAGTTGTTTTTGTACGGCAATGAAGAAATGACTATGTTTTGCGATTTCTCCTGCTCAGAAAGACTTAGAAAGTTGATAATTGTGGGCAATGTTAGAAATGTCATGAGAAACAAGAATTATGTAAAAGGATTGATGTAAATCATTGTTTCTAAGAGAAAGTGAGACAGGAATGCAAAAAAGCGTTATTTTTGTACGGCAATGAAGAAATGACTATGTTTTGCGATTTCTCCTGCTCAGAAAGACTTAGTAAGTTGATAATTGTGGGCAATGTTAGGAATGTCATGAGAAACAAGAATTATGTAAAAGGATTGATGTAAATCATTGTTTCTAAGAGAAAGTGAGACAGGAATGCAAAAAAGCGTTGTTTTTGTACGGCAATGAAGAAATGACTATGTTTTGCGATTTCTCCTGCTCAGAAAGACTTAGAAAGTTGATAATTGTGGGCAATGTTAGAAATGTCATGAGAATCAAGAATTATGTAAAAGTATTGCTGTAAATCATTGTTTCTAAGAGAAAGTGAGACAGGAATGCAAAAAAGCGTTGTTTTTGTACGGCAATGAAGAAATGACTATGTTTTGCGATTTCTCCTGCTCAGAAAGACTTAGAAAGTTGATAATTGTGGGCAATGTTAGAAATGTCATGATAAACAAGAAATATGTAAAAGGATTGATGTAAATCATTGTTTCTAAGAGAAAGTGAGACAGGAATGCAAAAAAGCGTTGTTTTTGTACGGCAATGAAGAAATGACTATGTTTTGCGATTTCTCCTGCTCAGAAAGACTTAGAAAGTTGATAATTGTGGGCAATGTTAGAAATGTCATGAGAAACAAGAATTATGTAAAAAGATTGATGTAAATCATTGTTTCTAAGAGAAAGTGAGACAGGAATGCAAAAAAGCGTTGTTTTTGTACGGCAATGAAGAAATGACTATGTTTTGCGATTTCTCCTGCTCAGAAAGACTTAGAAAGTTGATAATTGTGGGCAATGTTAGAAATGTCATGAGAAACAAGAATTATGTAAAAGGATTGATGTAAATCATTGTTTCTAAGAGAAAGTGAGACAGGAATGCAGAAAGCGTTGTTTTTTTACGGCAATGAAGAAATGACTATGTTTTGCGATTTCTCCTGCTCAGAAAGACTTAGAAAGTTGATAATTGTGGGCAATGTTAGAAATGTCATGAAAATCAAGAATTATGTAAAAGGATTGATGTAAATCATTGTTTCTAAGAGAAAGTGAGACAGGAATGCAAAAAAGCGTTGTTTTTGTGCGGCAATGAAGAAATGACTATGTTTTGCGATTTCTCCTGTTTAGAAAGACTTAGAAAGTTGATAATTGTGGGCAATGTTGAAAATGTCATGAGAAACAAGAATTATGTAAAAGGATTGATGTAAATCATTGTTTCTAAGAGAAAGTGAGACAGGAATGCAAAAAGAGTTGTTTTTGTACGGCAATGAAGAAATGACTATGTTTTGCGATTTCTCCTGCTCAGAAAGACTTAGAAAGTTGATAATTGTGGGCAATGTTAGAAATGTCATGAGAAACAAGAATTATGTAAAAGGATTGATGTAAATCATTGTTTCTAAGAGAAAGTGAGACAGGAATGCAAAAAAGCGTTGTTTTTGTACGGCAATGAAGAAATGACTATGTTTTGCGATTTCTCCTGCTCAGAAAGACTTAGAAAGTTGATAATTGTGGGCAATGTTAGGAATGTCATGAGAAACAAGAATTATGTAAAAGGATTGATGTAAATCATTTTTTCTAAGAGAAAGTGAGACAGGAATGCAAAAAAGCGTTCTTTTTGTACGGCAATGAAGAAATGACTATGTTTTGCGATTTCTCCTGCTCAGAAAGACTTAGAAAGTTGATAATTGTGGGCAATGTTAGAAATGTCATGAGAATCAAGAATTATGTAAAAGTATTGCTGTAAATCATTGTTTCTAAGAGAAAGAGAGACAGGAATGCAAAAAAGCGTTGTTTTTGTACGGCAATGAAGAAATGACTATGTTTTGCGATTTCTCCTGCTCAGAAAGACTTAGAAAGTTGATAATTGTGGGCAATGTTAGAAATGTCATGAGAAACAAGAATTATGTAAAAGGATTGATGTAAATCATTGTTTCTAAGAGAAAGTGAGACAGGAATGCAAAAAAGTGTTGTTTTTGTACGGCAATAAAGAAAAGACTATGTTTTGCGATTTCTCCTGCTCAGAAAGACTTAGAAAGTTGATAATTGTGGGCAATGTTAGAAATGTCATGAGAAACAAGAATTATGTAAAAGGATTGATGTAAATCATTGTTTCTAAGAGAAAGTGAGACAGGAATGCAAAAAAGTGTTGTTTTTGTACGGCAATAAAGAAAAGACTATGTTTTGCGATTTCTCCTGCTCAGAAAGACTTAGAAAGTTGATAATTGTGGGCAATGTTAGAAATGTCATGAGAAACAAGAATTATGTAAAAGGATTGATGTAAATCATTGTTTCTAAGAGAAAGTGAGACAGGAATGCAAAAAGCGTTGTTTTTGTACGGCAATGAAGAAATGACTATGTTTTGCGATTTCTCCTGTTTAGAAAGACTTAGAAAGTTGATAATTGTGGGCAATGTTAGAAATGTCATGAGAAACAAGAATTATGTAAAAGATTTGATGTAAATCATTGTTTCTAAGAGAAAGTGAGACAGGAATGCAAAAAGCGTTGTTTTTGTACGGCAATGAAGAAATGACTATGTTTTGCGATTTCTCCTGCTCAGAAAGACTTAGAAAGTTGATAATTGTGGGCAATGTTAGAAATGTCATGAGAAACAAGAATTATGTAAAAGGATTGATGTAAATCATTGTTTCTAAGAGAAAGTGAGACAGGAATGCAAAAAAGCGTTGTTTTTGTACGGCAATGAAGAAATGACTATGTTTTGCGATTTCTCCTGCTCAGAAAGACTTAGAAAGTTGATAATTGTGGGCAATGTCAGGAATGTCATGAGAAACAAGAATTATGTAAAAGGATTGATGTAAATCATTGTTTCTAAGAGAAAGTGAGACAGGAATGCAAAAAAGCGTTGTTTTTGTACGGCAATGAAGAAATGACTATGTTTTGCGATTTCTCCTGCTCAGAAAGACTTAGAAAGTTGATAATTGTGGGCAATGTTAGAAATGTCATGAGAAACAAGAATTATGTAAAAGGATTGATGTAAATCATTGTTTCTAAGAGAAAGTGAGACAGGAATGCAAAAAAGCGTTGTTTTTGTACGGCAATGAAGAAATGACTATATTTTGCGATTTCTCCTGCTCAGAAAGACTTAGAAAGTTGATAATTGTGGGCAATGTTAGAAATGTCATGAGAAACAAGAATTATGTAAAAGGATTGATGTAAATGATTGTTTCTAAGAGAAAGTGAGACAGGAATGCAAAAAAGCGTTGTTTTGTACGGCAATGAAGAAATGACTATGTTTTGCGATTTCTCCTGCAGAGAAAGACTTAGAAAGTTGATAATTGTGGGCAATGTTAGAAATGTCATGAGAAACAAGAATTATGTAAAAGGATTGATGTAAATCATTGTTTCTAAGAGAAAGTGAGACAGGAATGCAAAAAAGCGTTGTTTTTGTACGGCAATGAAGAAATGACTATGTTTTGCGATTTCTCCTGCTCAGAAAGACTTAGAAAGTTGATAATTGTGGGCAATGTTAGAAATGTCATGAAAATCAAGAATTATGTAAAAGGATTGATGTAAATCATTGTTTCTAAGAGAAAGTGAGACAGGAATGCAAAAAAGCGTTGTTTTTGTACGGCAATGAAGAAATGACTATGTTTTGCGATTTCTCCTGCTCAGAAAGACTTAGAAAGTTGATAATTGTGGGTAATGTTGAAAATGTCATGAGAAACAAAAATTATGTAAAAGGATTGATGTAAATCATTGTTTCTAAGAGAAAGTGAGACAGGAATGCAAAAAGAGTTGTTTTTGTACGGCAATGAAGAAATGACTATGTTTTGCGATTTCTCCTGCTCAGAAAGACTTAGAAAGTTGATAATTGTGGGCAATGTTAGAAATGTCATGAGAAACAAGAATTATGTAAAAGGATTGATGTAAATCATTGTTTCTAAGAGAAAGTGAGACAGGAATGCAAAAAAGCGTTATTTTTGTACGGCAATGAAGAAATGACTATGTTTTGCGATTTCTCCTGCTCAGAAAGACTTAGAAAGTTGATAATTGTGGGCAATGTTAGGAATGTCATGAGAAACAAGAATTATGTAAAAGGATTGATGTAAATCATTGTTTCTAAGAGAAAGTGAGACAGGAATGCAAAAAAGCGTTGTTTTTGTACGGCAATGAAGAAATGACTATGTTTTGCGATTTCTCCTGCTCAGAAAGACTTAGAAAGTTGATAATTGTGGGCAATGTTAGAAATGTCATAAGAAACAAGAATTATGTAAAAGGATTGATGTAAATCATTGTTTCTAAGAGAAAGTGAGACAGGAATGCAAAAAAGCGTTGTTTTTGTACGGCAATGAAGAAATGACTATGTTTTGCGATTTCTCCTGCTCAGAAAGACTTAGAAAGTTGATAATTGTGGGCAATGTTAGAAATGTCATAAGAAACAAGAATTATGTAAAAGGATTGATGTAAATCATTGTTTCTAAGAGAAAGTGAGACAGGAATGCAAAAAAGCGTTGTTTTTGTACGGCAATGAAGAAATGACTATGTTTTGCGATTTCTCCTGCTCAGAAAGACTTAGAAAGTTGATAATTGTGGGCAATGTTAGAAATGTCATAAGAAACAAGAATTATGTAAAAGGATTGATGTAAATAATTGTTTCTAAGAGAAAGTGAGACAGGAATGCAAAAAAGCGTTGTTTTTGTACGGCAATGAAGAAATGACTATGTTTTGCGATTTCTCCTGCTCAGAAAGACTTAGAAAGTTGATAATTGTGGGCAATGTTAGAAATGTCATGAGAAACAAGAATTATGTAAAAGGATTGATGTAAATCATTGTTTCTAAGAGAAAGTGAGACAGGAATGCAAAAAAGCGTTGTTTTTGTACGGCAATGAAGAAATGACTATATTTTGCGATTTCTCCTGCTCAGAAAGACTTAGGAAGTTGTAAATTGTGGGCAATGTTAGAAATGTCATGAGAAACAAGAATTATGTAAAAGGATTGATGTAAATCATTGTTTCTAAGAGAAAGTGAGACAGGAATGCAAAAAAGCGTTGTTTTGTACGGCAATGAAGAAATGACTATGTTTTGCGATTTCTCCTGCTCAGAAAGACTTAGAAAGTTGATAATTGTGGGCAATGTTAGAAATGTCATGAGAAACAAGAATTATGTAAAAGGATTGATGTAAATCATTGTTTCTAAGAGAAAGTGAGACAGGAATGCAAAAAAGCGTTGTTTTTGTACGGCAATGAAGAAATGACTATGTTTTGCGATTTCTCCTGCTCAGAAAGACTTAGAAAGTTGATAATTGTGGGCAATGTTAGAAATGTCATGAGAAACAAGAATTATGTAAAAGGATTGATGTAAATCATTGTTTCTAAGAGAAAGTGAGACAGGAATGCAAAAAAGCGTTTTTTTGTACGGCAATGAAGAAATGACTATGTTTTGCGATTTCTCCTGCTCAGAAAGACTTAGAAAGTTGATAATTGTGGGCAATGTTAGAAATGTCATGAGAAACAAGAATTATGTAAAAGGATTGATGTAAATCATTGTTTCTAAGAGAAAGTGAGACAGGAATGCAAAAAAGCGTTGTTTTTGTACGGCAATAAAGAAAAGACTATGTTTTGCGATTTCTCCTGCTCAGAAAGACTTAGAAAGTTGATAATTGTGGGCAATGTTAGAAATGTCATGAGAAACAAGAATTATGTAAAAGGATTGATGTAAATCATTGTTTCTAAGAGAAAGTGAGACAGGAATGCAAAAAAGCGTTGTTTTTGTACGGCAATGAAGAAATGACTATGTTTTGCGATTTCTCCTGTTTAGAAAGACTTAGAAAGTTGATAATTGTGGGCCATGTTAGAAATGTCATGAGAAACAAGAATTATGTAAAAGATTTGATGTAAATCATTGTTTCTAAGAGAAAGTGAGACAGGAATGCAAAAAGCGTTGTTTTTGTACGGCAATGAAGAAATGACTATGTTTTGCGATTTCTCCTGCTCAGAAAGACTTAGAAAGTTGATAATTGTGGGCAATGTTAGAAATGTCATGAGAAACAAGAATTATGTAAAAGGATTGATGTAAATCATTGTTTCTAAGAGAAAGTGAGACAGGAATGCAAAAAAGCGTTGTTTTTGTACGGCAATGAAGAAATGACTATGTTTTGCGATTTCTCCTGCTCAGAAAGACTTAGAAAGTTGATAATTGTGGGCAATGTTAGAAATGTCATGAGAAACAAGAATTATGTAAAAGGATTGATGTAAATCATTGTTTCTAAGAGAAAGTGAGACAGGAATGCAAAAAAGCGTTGTTTTTGTACGGCAATGAAGAAATGACTATGTTTTGCGATTTCTCCTGCTCAGAAAGACTTAGAAAGTTGATAATTGTGGGCAATGTTAGAAATGTCATGAGAAACAAGAATTATGTAAAAGGATTGATGTAAATCATTGTTTCTAAGAGAAAGTGAGACAGGAATGCAAAAATGCGTTGTTTTTGTACGGCAATGAAGAAATGACTATGTTTTGCGATTTCTCCTGTTTAGAAAGACTTAGAAAGTTGATAATTGTGGGCAATGTTAGAAATGTCATGAGCAACAAGAATTATGTAAAAGGATTGATGTAAACCATTGTTTCTAAGAGAAAGTGAGACAGGAATGCAAAAAGCGTTGTTTTTGTACGGCAATGAAGAAATGACTATGTTTTGCGATTTCTCCTGCTCAGAAAGACTTAGAAAGTTGATAATTGTGGGCAATGTTAGAAAAGTCATGAGCAACAAGAATTATGTAAAAGGATTGATGTAAACCATTGTTTCTAAGAGAAAGTGAGACAGGAATGCAAAAAAGCATTGTTTTTGTACGGCAATGAAGAAATGACTATGTTTTGCGATTTCTCCTGCTCAGAAAGACTTAGAAAGTTGATAATTGTGGGCAATGTTAGAAATGTCATGAGAAACAAGAATTATGTAAAAGGATTGATGTAAATCATTGTTTCTAAGAGAAAGTGAGACAGGAATGCAAAAAAGTGTTGTTTTTGTACGGCAATAAAGAAAAGACTATGTTTTGCGATTTCTCCTGCTCAGAAAGACTTAGAAAGTTGATAATTGTGGGCAATGTTAGAAATGTCATGAGAAACAAGAATTATGTAAAAGGATTGATGTAAATCATTGTTTCTAAGAGAAAGTGAGACAGGAATGCAAAAAAGCGTTGTTTTTGTACGGCAATGAAGAAATGACTATGTTTTGCGATTTCTCCTGTTTAGAAAGACTTAGAAAGTTGATAATTGTGGGCAATGTTAGAAATGTCATGAGAAACAAGAATTATGTAAAAGATTTGATGTAAATCATTGTTTCTAAGAGAAAGTGAGACAGGAATGCAAAAAGCGTTGTTTTTGTACGGCAATGAAGAAATGACTATGTTTTGCGATTTCTCCTGCTCAGAAAGACTTAGAAAGTTGATAATTGTGGGCAATGTTAGAAATGTCATGAGAAACAAGAATTATGTAAAAGGATTGATGTAAATCATTGTTTCTAAGAGAAAGTGAGACAGGAATGCAAAAAAGCGTTGTTTTTGTACGGCAATGAAGAAAATGACTATGTTTTGCGATTTCTCCTGCTCAGAAAGACTTAGAAAGTTGATAATTGTGGGCAATGTCAGGAATGTCATGAGAAACAAGAATTATGTAAAAGGATTGATGTAAATCATTGTTTCTAAGAGAAAGTGAGACAGGAATGCAAAAAAGCGTTGTTTTTGTACGGCAATGAAGAAATGACTATGTTTTGCGATTTCTCCTGCTCAGAAAGACTTAGAAAGTTGATAATTGTGGGCAATGTTAGAAATGTCATGAGAAACAAGAATTATGTAAAAGGATTGATGTAAATCATTGTTTCTAAGAGAAAGTGAAACAGGAATGCAAAAAAGCGTTGTTTTTGTACGGCAATGAAGAAATGACTATATTTTGCGATTTCTCACTGCTCAGAAAGACTTAGAAAGTTGATAATTGTGGGCAATGTTAGAAATGTCATGAGAAACAAGAATTATGTAAAAGGATTGATGTAAATGATTGTTTCTAAGAGAAAGTGAGACAGGAATGCAAAAAAGCGTTGTTTTGTACGGCAATGAAGAAATGACTATGTTTTGCGATTTCTCCTGCAGAGAAAGACTTAGAAAGTTGATAATTGTGGGCAATGTTAGAAATGTCATGAGAAACAAGAATTATGTAAAAGGATTGATGTAAATCATTGTTTCTAAGAGAAAGTGAGACAGGAATGCAAAAAAGCGTTGTTTTTGTACGGCAATGAAGAAATGACTATGTTTTGCGATTTCTCCTGCTCAGAAAGACTTAGAAAGTTGATAATTGTGGGCAATGTTAGAAATGTCATGAAAATCAAGAATTATGTAAAAGGATTGATGTAAATCATTGTTTCTAAGAGAAAGTGAGACAGGAATGCAAAAAAGCGTTGTTTTTGTACGGCAATGAAGAAATGACTATGTTTTGCGATTTCTCCTGCTCAGAAAGACTTAGAAAGTTGATAATTGTGGGTAATGTTGAAAATGTCATGAGAAACAAAAATTATGTAAAAAGGATTGATGTAAATCATTGTTTCTAAGAGAAAGTGAGACAGGAATGCAAAAAGAGTTGTTTTTGTACGGCAATGAAGAAATGACTATGTTTTGCGATTTCTCCTGCTCAGAAAGACTTAGAAAGTTGATAATTGTGGGCAATGTTAGAAATGTCATGAGAAACAAGAATTATGTAAAAGGATTGATGTAAATCATTGTTTCTAAGAGAAAGTGAGACAGGAATGCAAAAAGCGTTATTTTTGTACGGCAATGAAGAAATGACTATGTTTTGCGATTTCTCCTGCTCAGAAAGACTTAGAAAGTTGATAATTGTGGGCAATGTTAGGAATGTCATGAGAAACAAGAATTATGTAAAAGGATTGATGTAAATCATTGTTTCTAAGAGAAAGTGAGACAGGAATGCAAAAAAGCGTTGTTTTTGTACGGCAATGAAGAAATGACTATGTTTTTGCGATTTCTCCTGCTCAGAAAGACTTAGAAAGTTGATAATTGTGGGCAATGTTAGAAATGTCATGAGAATCAAGAATATGTAAAAGTATTGCTGTAAATCATTGTTTCTAAGAGAAAGTGAGACAGAATGCAAAAAAGCGTTGTTTTTGTACGGCAATGAAGAAATGACTATGTTTTGCGATTTCTCCTGCTCAGAAAGACTTAGAAAGTTGATAATTGTGGGCAATGTTAGAAATGTCATGATAAACAAGAAATATGTAAAAGGATTGATGTAAATCATTGTTTCTAAGAGAAAGTGAGACAGGAATGCAAAAAAGCGTTGTTTTTGTACGGCAATGAAGAAATGACTATGTTTTGCGATTTCTCCTGCTCAGAAAGACTTAGAAAGTTGATAATTGTGGGCAATGTTAGAAATGTCATGAGAAACAAGAATTATGTAAAAAGATTGATGTAAATCATTGTTTCTAAGAGAAAGTGGAGACAGGAATGCAAAAAAAGCGTTGTTTTTGTACGGCAATGAAGAAATGACTATGTTTTGCGATTTCTCCTGCTCAGAAAGACTTAGAAAGTTGATAATTGTGGGCAATGATAGAAATGTCATGAGAAACAAGAATTATGTAAAAGGATTGATGTAAATCATTGTTTCTAAGAGAAAGTGAGACAGGAATGCAGAAAGCGTTGTTTTTTTACGGCAATGAAGAAATGACTATGTTTTGCGATTTCTCCTGCTCAGAAAGACTTAGAAAGTTGATAATTGTGGGCAATGTTAGAAATGTCATGAAAATCAAGAATTATGTAAAAGGATTGATGTAAATCATTGTTTCTAAGAGAAAGTGAGACAGGAATGCAAAAAAGCGTTGTTTTTGTGCGGCAATGAAGAAATGACTATGTTTTGCGATTTCTCCTGTTTAGAAAGACTTAGAAAGTTGATAATTGTGGGCAATGTTGAAAATGTCATGAGAAACAAGAATTATGTAAAAGGATTGATGTAAATCATTGTTTCTAAGAGAAAGTGAGACAGGAATGCAAAAAGAGTTGTTTTCTGTACGGCAATGAAGAAATGACTATGTTTTGCGATTTCTCCTGCTCAGAAAGACTTAGAAAGTTGATAATTGTGGGCAATGTTAGAATGTCATGAGAAACAAGAATTATGTAAAAGGATTGATGTAAATCATTGTTTCTAAGAGAAAGTGAGACAGGAATGCAAAAAAGCGTTGTTTTTGTACGGCAATGAAGAAATGACTATGTTTTGCGATTTCTCCTGCTCAGAAAGACTTAGAAAGTTGATAATTGTGGGCAATGTTAGGAATGTCAATGAGAAACAAGAATTATGTAAAAGGATTGATGTAAATCATTTTTTTCTAAGAGAAAGTGAGACAGGAATGCAAAAAAGCGTTCTTTTTGTACGGCAATGAAGAAATGACTATGTTTGCGATTTCTCCTGCTCAGAAAGACTTAGAAAGTTGATAATTGTGGGCAATGTTAGAAATGTCATGAGAATCAAGAATTATGTAAAAGTATTGCTGTAAATCATTGTTTCTAAGAGAAAGAGAGACAGGAATGCAAAAAAGCGTTGTTTTTGTACGGCAATGAAGAAATGACTATGTTTTGCGATTTCTCCTGCTCAGAAAGACTTAGAAAGTTGATAATTGTGGGCAATGTTAGAAATGTCATGAGAAACAAGAATTATGTAAAAGGATTGATGTAAATCATGTTTCTAAGAGAAAGTGAGACAGGAATGCAAAAAAGCGTTGTTTTTGTACGGCAATGAAGAAATGACTATGTTTTGCGATTTCTCCTGCTCAGAAAGACTTAGAAAGTTGATAATTGTGGGCAATGTTAGAAATGTCATGAGAAACCAAGAATTATGTAAAAGGATTGATGTAAATCATTGTTTCTAAGAGAAAGTGAGACAGGAATGCAAAAAAGCGTTGTTTTTCTACAGCAATGAAGAAATGACTATGTTTTGCGATTTCTCCTGCTCAGAAAGACTTAGAAAGTTGATAATTGTGGGCAATGTTAGAAATGTCATGAGAAACAAGAATTATGTAAAAGGATTGATGTAAATCATTGTTTCTAAGAGAAAGTGAGACAGGAATGCAAAAAGCGTTGTTTTTGTACGGCAATGAAGAAATGACTATGTTTTGCGATTTCTCCTGCTCAGAAAGACTTAGAAAGTTGATAATTGTGGGGCAATGTTATAAATGTCATGAGAAACAAGAATTATGTAAAAGGATTGATGTAAATCATTGCTTCCATGAGAAAGTGAGACAGGAATGCAAAAAAGCGTTGTTTTTGTACGGCAATGAAGAAATGACTATGTTTTGCGATTTCTCCTGCTCAGAAAGACTTAGAAAGTTGATAATTGTGGGCAATGTTAGAAATGTCATGAAAATCAAGAATTATGTAAAAGGATTGATGTAAATCATTGTTTCTAAGAGAAAGTGAGACAGGAATGCAAAAAAGCGGTTGTTTTTGTACGGCAATGAAGAAATTACTCTGTTTTGCGATTTCTCCTGTTTAGAAAGACTTAGAAAGTTGATAATTGTGGGCAATGTTAGAAATGTCATGAGAAACAAGAATTATGTAAAAGGTTTGATGTAAATCATTGTTTGTAAGAGAAAGTGAGACAGGAATGCAAAAAAGCGTTGTTTTTGTACGGCAATAAAGAAAAGACTATGTTTTGCGATTTCTCCTGCTCAGAAAGACTTAGAAAGTTGATAATTGTGGGCAATGTTAGAAATGTCATGAGAAACAAGAATTATGTAAAAGGATTGATGTAAATCATTGTTTCTAAGAGAAAGTGAGACAGGAATGCAAAAAAGCGTTGTTTTTGTACGGCAATAAAGAAAAGACTATGTTTTGCGATTTCTCCTGCTCAGAAAGACTTAGAAAGTTGATAATTGTGGGCAATGTTAGAAATGTCATGAGAAACAAGAATTATGTAAAAGGATTGATGTAAATCATTGTTTCTAAGAGAAAGTGAGACAGGAATGCAAAAAAGCGTTCTTTTTGTACGGCAATGAAGAATGACTATGTTTTGCGATTTCTCCTGCTCAGAAAGACTTAGAAAGTTGATAATTGTGGGCAATGTTAGAAATGTCATGAGAATCAAGAATTATGTAAAAGTATTGCTGTAAATCATTGTTTCTAAGAGAAAGTGAGACAGGAATGCAAAAAAGCGTTGTTTTTGTACGGCAATGAAGAAATGACTATGTTTTGCGATTTCTCCTGCTCAGAAAGACTTAGAAAGTTGATAATTGTGGGCAATGTTAGAAATGTCATGAGAAACAAGAATTATGTAAAAGGATTGATGTAAATCATTGTTTCTAAGAGAAAAGTGAGACAGGAATGCAAAAAAGCGTTGTTTTTGTACGGCAATGAAGAAATGACTATGTTTTGTGATTTCTCCTGCTCAGAAAGACTTAGAAAGTTGATAATTGTGGGCAATGTTAGAAATGTCATGAGAAACAAGAATTATGTAAAAGGATTTATGTAAATCATTGTTTCTAAGAGAAAGTGAGACAGGAATGCAAAAAAGCGTTGTTTTTGTACGGCAATGAAGAAATGACTATGTTTTGCGATTTCTCCTGCTCAGAAAGACTTAGAAAGTTGATAATTGTGGGCAATGTTAGAAATGTCATGAGAAACAAGAATTATGTAAAAGGATGATGTAAATCATTGTTTCTAAGAGAAAGTGAGACAGGAATGCAAAAAAGCGTTGTTTTTGTACGGCAATGAAGAAATGACTATGTTTTGCGATTTCTCCTGCTCAGAAAGACTTAGAAAGTTGATAATTGTGGGCAATGTTAGAAATGTCATGAGAAACAAGAATTATGTTAAAAGGATTGATGTAAATCATTGTTTCTAAGAGAAAGTGAGACAGGAATGCAAAAATGCGTTGTTTTTGTACGGCCAATGAAGAAATGACTATGTTTTGCGATTTCTCCTGTTTAGAAAGACTTAGAAAGTTGATAATTGTGGCAATGTAGAAATGTCATGAGCAACAAGAATTATGTAAAAGGATTGATGTAAACCATTGTTTCTAAGAGAAAGTGAGACAGGAATGCAAAAAGCGTTGTTTTTGTACGGCAATGAAGAAATGACTATGTTTTGCGATTTCTCCTGCTCAGAAAGACTTAGGAAAGTTGATAATTGTGGGCAATGTTAGAAAAGTCATGAGCAACAAGAATTATGTAAAAGGATTGATGTAAACCATTGTTTCTAAGAGAAAGTGAGACAGGAATGCAAAAAAGCATTGTTTTTGTACGGCAATGAAGAAATGACTATGTTTTGCGATTTCTCCTGCTCAGAAAGACTTAGAAAGTTGATAATTGTGGGCATGTTAGAAATGTCATGAGAAACAAGAATTATGTAAAAGGATTGATGTAAATCATTGTTTCTAAGAGAAAGTGAGACAGGAATGCAAAAAAGTGTTGTTTTTTGTAGCGGCAATAAAGAAAAGACTATGTTTTGCGATTTCTCCTGCTCAGAAAGACTTAGAAAGTTGATAATTGTGGGCAATGTTAGAAATGTCATGAGAAACAAGAATTATGTAAAAGGATTGATGTAAATCATTGTTTCTAAGAGAAAGTGAGACAGGAATGCAAAAAAGCGTTGTTTTTGTACGGCAATGAAGAAATGACTATGTTTTTGCGATTTCTCCTGTTTAGAAAGACTTAGAAAGTTGATAATTGTGGGCAATGTTAGAAATGTCATGAGAAACAAGAATTATGTAAAAGATTTGATGTAAATCATTGTTTCTAAGAGAAAGTGAGACAGGAATGCAAAAAGCGTTGTTTTTGTACTGCAATGAAGAAATGACTATGTTTTGCGATTTCTCCTGCTCAGAAAGACTTAGAAAGTTGATAATTGTGGGCAATGTTAGAAATGTCATGAGAAACAAGAATTATGTAAAAGGATTGATGTAAATCATTGTTTCTAAGAGAAAGTGAGACAGGAATGCAAAAAGCGTTGTTTTTGTACGGCAATGAAGAAATGACTATGTTTTGCGATTTCTCCTGCTCAGAAAGACTTAGAAAGTTGATAATTGTGGGCAATGTCAGGAATGTCATGAGAAACAAGAATTATGTAAAAGGATTGATGTAAATCATTGTTTCTAAGAGAAAGTGAGACAGGAATGCAAAAAAGCGTTGTTTTTGTACGGCAATGAAGAAATGACTATGTTTTGCGATTTCTCCTGCTCAGAAAGACTTAGAAAGTTGATAATTGTGGGCAATGTTAGAAATGTCATGAGAAACAAGAATTATGTAAAAGGATTGATGTAAATCATTGTTTCTAAGAGAAAGTGAGACAGGAATGCAAAAAAGCGTTGTTTTTGTACGGCAATGAAGAAAATGACTATATTTTGCGATTTCTCCTGCTCAGAAAGACTTAGAAAGTTGATAATTGTGGGCAATGTTAGAAATGTCATGAGAAACAAGAATTATGTAAAAGGATTGATGTAAATGATTGTTTCTAAGAGAAAGTGAGACAGGAATGCAAAAAAAGCGTTGTTTTGTACGGCAATGAAGAAATGACTATGTTTTGCGATTTCTCCTGCAGAGAAAGACTTAGAAAGTTGATAATTGTGGGCAATGTTAGAAATGTCATGAGAAACAAGAATTATGTAAAAGGATTGATGTAAATCATTGTTTCTAAGAGAAAGTGAGACAGGAATGCAAAAAAGCGTTGTTTTTGTACGGCAATGAAGAAATGACTATGTTTTGCGATTTCTCCTGCTCAGAAAGACTTAGAAAGTTGATAATTGTGGGCAATGTTAGAAATTTCATGAAAATCAAGAATTATGTAAAAGGATTGATGTAAATCATTGTTTCTAAGAGAAAGTGAGACAGGAATGCAAAAAAGCGTTGTTTTTGTACGGCAATGAAGAAATGACTATGTTTTGCGATTTCTCCTGCTCAGAAAGACTTAGAAAGTTGATAATTGTGGGTAATGTTGAAAATGTCATGAGAAACAAAAATTATGTAAAAGGATTGATGTAAATCATTGTTTCTAAGAGAAAGTGAGACAGGAATGCAAAAAGAGTTGTTTTATACGGCAATGAAGAAATGACTATGTTTTGCGATTTCTCCTGCTCAGAAAGACTTAGAAAGTTGATAATTGTGGGCAATGTTAGAAATGTCATGAGAAACAAGAATTATGTAAAAGGATTGATGTAAATCATTGTTTCTAAGAGAAAGTGAGACAGGAATGCAAAAAAGCGTTATTTTTGTACGGCAATGAAGAAATGACTATGTTTTGCGATTTCTCCTGCTCAGAAAGACTTAGAAAGTTGATAATTGTGGGCAATGTTAGGAATGTCATGAGAAACAAGAATTATGTAAAAGGATTGATGTAAATCATTGTTTCTAAGAGAAAGTGAGACAGGAATGCAAAAAAGCGTTGTTTTTGTACGGCAATGAAGAAATGACTATGTTTTGCGATTTCTCCTGCTCAGAAAGACTTAGAAAGTTGATAATTGTGGGCAATGTTAGAAATGTCATGAGAATCAAGAATTATGTAAAAGTATTGCTGTAAATCATTGTTTCTAAGAGAAAGTGAGACAGGAATGCAAAAAAGCGTTGTTTTTGTACGGCAATGAAGAAATGACTATGTTTTGCGATTTCTCCTGCTCAGAAAGACTTAGAAAGTTGATAATTGTGGGCAATGTTAGAAATGTCATGATAAACAAGAAATATGTAAAAGGATTGATGTAAATCATTGTTTCTAAGAGAAAGTGAGACAGGAATGCAAAAAAGCGTTGTTTTTGTACGGCAATGAAGAAATGACTATGTTTTGCGATTTCTCCTGCTCAGAAAGACTTAGAAAGTTGATAATTGTGGGCAATGTTAGAAATGTCATGAGAAACAAGAATTATGTAAAAAGATTGATGTAAATCATTGTTTCTAAGAGAAAGTGAGACAGGAATGCAAAAAAAGCGTTGGTTTTTGTACGGCAATGAAGAAATGACTATGTTTTGCGATTTCTCCTGCTCAGAAAGACTTAGAAAGTTGATAATTGTGGGCAATGTTAGAAATGTCATGAGAAACAAGAATTATGTAAAAGGATTGATGTAAATCATTGTTTCTAAGAGAAAGTGAGACAGGAATGCAGAAAGCGTTGTTTTTTTACGGCAATGAAGAAATGACTATGTTTTGCGATTTCTCCTGCTCAGAAAGACTTAGAAAGTTGATAATTGTGGGCAATGTTAGAAATGTCATGAAAATCAAGAATTATGTAAAAGGATTGATGTAAATCATTGTTTCTAAGAGAAAGTGAGACAGGAATGCAAAAAAAGCGTTGTTTTTGTGCGGCAATGAAGAAATGACTATGTTTTGCGATTTCTCCTGTTTAGAAAGACTTAGAAAGTTGATAATGTGGGCAATGTTGAAAATGTCATGAGAAACAAGAATTATGTAAAAGGATTGATGTAAATCATTGTTTCTAAGAGAAAGTGAGACAGGAATGCAAAAAGAGTTGTTTTTGTACGGCAATGAAGAAATGACTATGTTTTGCGATTTCTCCTGCTCAGAAAGACTTAGAAAGTTGATAATTGTGGGCAATGTTAGAAATGTCATGAGAACAAGAATTATGTAAAAGGATTGATGTAAATCATTGTTTCTAAGAGAAAGTGAGACAGGAATGCAAAAAAGCGTTGTTTTTGTACGGCAATGAAGAAATGACTATGTTTTGCGATTTCTCCTGCTCAGAAAGACTTAGAAAGTTGATAATTGTGGGCAATTGTTAGGAATGTCATGAGAAACAAGAATTATGTAAAAGGATTGATGTAAATCATTTTTTCTAAGAGAAAGTGAGACAGGAATGCAAAAAAGCGTTCTTTTTGTACGGCAATGAAGAAATGACTATGTTTTGCGATTTCTCCTGCTCAGAAAGACTTAGAAAGTTGATAATTGTGGGCAATGTTAGAAATGTCATGAGAATCAAGAATTATGTAAAAGTATTGCTGTAAATTATTGTTTCTAAGAGAAAGTGAGACAGGAACGCAAAAAAGCGTTGTTTTTGTACGGCAATGAAGAAATGACTATGTTTTGCGATTTCTCCTGCTCAGAAAGACTTAGAAAGTTGATAATTGTGGGCAATGTTAGAAATGTCATGAGAAACAAGAATTATGTAAAAGGATTGATGTAAATCATTGTTTCTAAGAGAAAGTGAGACAGGAATGCAAAAAAGCGTTGTTTTTGTACGGCAATGAAGAAATGACTATGTTTTGCGATTTCTCCTGCTCAGAAAGACTTAGAAAGTTGATAATTGTGGGCAATGTTAGAAATGTCATGAGAAACAAGAATTATGTAAAAGGATTGATGTAAATCATTGTTTCTAAGAGAAAGTGAGACAGGAAGGCAAAAAAGCGTTGTTTTTCTACGGCAATGAAGAAATGACTATGTTTTGCGATTTCTCCTGCTCAGAAAGACTTAGAAAGTTGATAATTGTGGCAATGTTAGAAATGTCATGAGAAACAAGAATTATGTAAAAGGATTGATGTAAATCATTGTTTCTAAGAGAAAGTGAGACAGGAATGCAAAAAGCGTTGTTTTTGTACGGCAATGAAGAAATGACTATGTTTTGCGATTTCTCCTGCTCAGAAAGACTTAGAAAGTTGATAATTGTGGGCAATGTTATAAATGTCATGAGAAACAAGAATTATGTAAAAGGATTGATGTAAATCATTGCTTCCATGAGAAAGTGAGACAGGAATGCAAAAAAGCGTTGTTTTTGTACGGCAATGAAGAAATGACTATGTTTTGCGATTTCTCCTGCTCAGAAAGACTTAGAAAGTTGATAATTGTGGGCAATGTTAGAAATGTCATGAAAATCAAGAATTATGTAAAAGGATTGATGTAAATCATTGTTTCTAAGAGAAAGTGAGACAGGAATGCAAAAAAGCGTTGTTTTTGTACGGCAATGAAGAAATTACTCTGTTTTGCGATTTCTCCTGTTTAGAAAGACTTAGAAAGTTGATAATTGTGGGCAATGTTAGAAATGTCATGAGAAACAAGAATTATGTAAAAGGTTTGATGTAAATCATTGTTTGTAAGAGAAAGTGAGACAGGATGCAAAAAGCGTTGTTTTTGTACGGCAATGAAGAAATGACTATGTTTTGCGATTTCTCCTGCTCAGAAAGACTTAGAAAGTTGATAATTGTGGGCAATGTTAGAAATGTCATGAGAAACAAGAATTATGTAAAAGGATTGATGTAAATCATTGTTTCTAAGAGAAAGTGAGACAGGAATGCAAAAAAGCGTTGTTTTTGTACGGCAATAAAGAAAAGGACTATGTTTTGCGATTTCTCCTGCTCAGAAAGACTTAGAAAGTTGATAATTGTGGGCAATGTTAGAAATGTCATGAGAAACAAGAATTATGTAAAAGGATTGATGTAAATCATTGTTTCTAAGAGAAAGTGAGACAGGAATGCAAAAAAGCGTTCTTTTTGTACGGCAATGAAGAAATGACTATGTTTTGCGATTTCTCCTGCTCAGAAAGACTTAGAAAGTTGATAATTGTGGGCAATGTTAGAAATGTCATGAGAATCAAGAATTATGTAAAAGTATTGCTGTAAATCATTGTTTCTAAGAGAAAGTGAGACAGGAATGCAAAAAAGCGTTGTTTTTGTACGGCAATGAAGAAATGACTATGTTTTGTGATTTCTCCTGCTCAGAAAGACTTAGAAAGTTGATAATTGTGGGCAATGTTAGAAATGTCATGAGAAACAAGAATTATGTAAAAGGATTGATGTAAATCATTGTTTCTAAGAGAAAGTGAGACAGGAATGCAAAAAAAGCGTTGTTTTTGTACGGCAATGAAGAAATGACTATGTTTTGCGATTTCTCCTGCTCAGAAAGACTTAGAAAGTTGATAATTGTGGGCAATGTTAGAAATGTCATGAGAAACAAGAATTATGTAAAAGGATTGATGTAAATCATTGTTTCTAAGAGAAAGTGAGACAGGAATGCAAAAAAGCGTTGTTTTTCTACGGCAATGAAGAAATGACTATGTTTTGCGATTTCTCCTGCTCAGAAAGACTTAGAAAGTTGATAATTGTTGGCAATGTTAGAAATGTCATGAGAAACAAGAATTATGTAAAAGGATTGATGTAAATCATTGTTTCTAAGAGAAAGTGAGACAGGAATGCAAAAAGCGTTGTTTTTGTACGGCAATGAAGAAATGACTATGTTTTGCGATTTCTCCTGCTCAGAAAGACTTAGAAAGTTGATAATTGTGGGCAATGTTATAAATGTCATGAGAAACAAGAATTATGTAAAAGGATTGATGTAAATCATTGCTTCCATGAGAAAGTGAGACAGGAATGCAAAAAAGCGTTGTTTTTGTACGGCAATGAAGAAATGACTATGTTTTGCGATTTCTCCTGCTCAGAAAGACTTAGAAAGTTGATAATTGTGGGCAATGTTAGAAATGTCATGAAAATCAAGAATTATGTAAAAGGATTGATGTAAATCATTGTTTCTAAGAGAAAGTGAGACAGGAATGCAAAAAAGCGTTGTTTTGTACGGCAATGAAGAAATTACTCTGTTTTGCGATTTCTCTCCTGTTTAGAAAGACTTAGAAAGTTGATAATTGTGGGCAATGTTAGAAATGTCATGAGAAACAAGAATTATGTAAAAGGTTTGATGTAAATCATTGTTTGTAAGAGAAAGTGAGACAGGAATGCAAAAAGCGTTGTTTTTGTACGGCAATGAAGAAATGACTATGTTTTGCGATTTCTCCTGCTCAGAAAGACTTAGAAAGTTGATAATTGTGGGCAATGTTAGAAATGTCATGAGAAACAAGAATTATGTAAAAGGATTGATGTAAATCATTGTTTCTAAGAGAAAGTGAGACAGGAATGCAAAAAAGCGTTGTTTTTGTACGGCAATAAAGAAAAGACTATGTTTTGCGATTTCTCCTGCTCAGAAAGACTTAGAAAGTTGATAATTGTGGGCAATGTTAGAAATGTCATGAGAAACAAGATTATGTAAAAGGATTGATGTAAATCATTGTTTCTAAGAGAAAGTGAGACAGGAATGCAAAAAAAGCGTTGTTTTTGTACGGCAATGAAGAAATGACTATGTTTTGCGATTTCTCCTGTTTAGAAAGACTTAGAAAGTTGATAATTGTGGGCAATGTTAGAAATGTCATGAGAAACAAGAATTATGTAAAAGATTTGATGTAAATCATTGTTTCTAAGAGAAAGTGAGACAGGAATGCAAAAAGCGTTGTTTTTGTACGGCAATGAAGAAATGACTATGTTTTGCGATTTCTCCTGCTCAGAAAGACTTAGAAACTTGATAATTGTGGGCAATGTTAGAAATGTCATGAGAAACAAGAATTATGTAAAAAGGATTGATGTAAATCATTGTTTCTTAGAGAAAGTGAGACAGGAATGCAAAAAAGCGTTGTTTTTGTACGGCAATGAAGAAATGACTATGTTTTGCGATTTCTCCTGCTCAGAAAGACTTAGAAAGTTGATAATTGTGGGCAATGTTAGAAATGTCATGGGAAACAAGAATTATGTAAAAGGATTGATGTAAATCATTGTTTCTAAGAGAAAGTGAGACAGGAATGCAAAAAAGCGTTGTTTTTGTACGGCAATGAAGAAATGACTATGTTTTGCGATTTCTCCTGCTCAGAAAGACTTAGAAAGTTGATAATTGTGGGCAATGTTAGAAATGTCATGAGAAACAAGAATTCTGTAAAAGGATTGATGTAAACCATTGTTTCTAAGAGAAAGTGAGACAGGAATGCAAAAAGCGTTGTTTTTGTACGGCAATGAAGAAATGACTATGTTTTGCGATTTCTCCTGCTCCAGAAAGACTTAGAAAGTTGATAATTGTGGGCAATGATAGAAAAGTCATGAGCAACAAGAATTATGTAAAAGGATTGATGTAAACCATTGTTTCTAAGAGAAAGTGAGACAGGAATGCAAAAAAGCATTGTTTTGTACGGCAATGAAGAAATGACTATGTTTTGCGATTTCTCCTGCTCAGAAAGACTTAGAAAGTTGATAATTGTGGGCAATGTTAGAAATGTCATGAGAAACAAGAATTATGTAAAAGGATTGATGTAAATCATTGTTTCTAAGAGAAAGTGAGACAGGAATGCAAAAAAGCGTTGTTTTTGTACGGCAATGAAGAAATGACTATGTTTTGCGATTTCTCCTGCTCAGAAAGACTTAGAAAGTTTGATAATTGTGGGCAATGTTAGAAATGTCATGAGAAACAAGAATTATGTAAAAGGATTGATGTAAATCATTGTTTCTAAGAGAAAGTGAGACAGGAATGCAAAAAAGCGTTGTTTTTGTACGGCAATGAAGAAAAGACTATGTTTTGCGATTTCTCCTGCTCAGAAAGACTTAGAAAGTTGATAATTGTGGGCAATGTTAGAAATGTCATGAGAAACAAGAATTATGTAAAAGGATTGATGTAAATCATTGTTTCTAAGAGAAAGTGAGACAGGAATGCAAAAAAGCGTTGTTTTTGTACGGCAATGAAGAAATGACTAGTTTTGCGATTTCTCCTGCTCAGAAAGACTTAGAAAGTTGATAATTGTGGGCAATGTTAGGAAATGTCATGAGAAACAAGAATTATGTAAAAGGATTGATGTAAATCATTGTTTCTAAGAGAAAGTGAGACAGGAATGCAAAAAAGCGTTGTTTTTGTACGGCAATGAAGAAATGACTATGTTTTGCGATTTCTCCTGCTCAGAAAGACTTAGAAAGTTGATAATTGTGGGCAATGTTCAGGAAATGTCATGAGAAACAAGAATTATGTAAAAGGATTGATGTAAATCATTGTTTCTAAGAGAAAGTGAGACAGGAATGCAAAAAAGCGTTGTTTTTGTACGGCAATGAAGAAATGACTATGTTTTGCGATTTCTCCTGCTCAGAAAGACTTAGAAAGTTGATAATTGTGGGCAATGTTAGAAATGTCATGAGAAACAAGAATTATGTAAAAGGATTGATGTAAATTCATTGTTTCTAAGAGAAAGTGAGACAGGAATGCAAAAAAGCGTTGTTTTTGTACGGCAATGAAGAAATGACTATGTTTTGCGATTTCTCCTGCTCAGAAAGACTTAGAAAGTTGATAATTGTGGGCAATGTTAGAAATGTCATGAGAAACAAGAATTATGTAAAAGGATTGATGTAAATCATTGTTTCTAAGAGAAAGTGAGACAGGAATGCAAAAAAGCGTTGTTTTTGTACGGCAATGAAGAAATGACTATATTTTGCGATTTCTCCTGCTCAGAAAGACTTAGGAAGTTGATAATTGTGGGCAATGTTAGAAATGTCATGAGAAACAAACTCACACTGTCAAGGATTGTGTAAATCATTGTTTCTAAGAGAAAGTGAGACCAGGAATGCCAAAAGCAGTTGCTTTTTGTACGGCAAAGGAATGCAAACGGTGTCGGCAAAGAAATCATATTTTGCGATTTCTTCCTGCATCAGAAAGACTTAGGAAGTTGATAATTGTGGGCAATGTTAGAAATGTCATGAAGAAACAA
>NW_027447664.1:0-27114 GCF_038048845.1 Mixophyes fleayi | reverse complement strand
TTGATTCAATTCATGATTCATGATTCAATTCATGATTCGATTCCTGATTAAAATCATGATTCATGATTCAATTCATGATTGATGATTCATGATTCAATTCATGATTCATGATTCATGATTCAATTCATTATTCAATTCATGATTCAATTCATGATTCATGATACAATTCATGATTCAATTCATGATTCATGATTCGATTAATGATTTATGATTCAATTCATGATTTAATTCATGATTCATGATTCGATGCATGATTCCTGTATCATGATTCAATTCATGATTCATGATTCATGATTCAATTCATGATTCATGATTCATGATTCATGATTCAATTCATGATTTATGATTCATGATTCATGATTCAATTCATGATTCATGATACATGATTCGATTCATGATGCATGATTCAATTCATGATTCATGATTCATGGTTCAATTCATGATTCATGATTCAATTCATGATTCATGATTCATGATTCAATTCATGATTCATGATTCAATTCATGATTCATGATTCATGATTCAATTTATGATTCGTGATTCATTATTCATGATTTAATTGATGATTCATGATTCATGATTCAATTCATGATTCATGATTCAATTCATGATTCATGATTCTTGATTCAATTTATGATTTGTGATTCATGATTCATGATTTAATTGATGATTCAGGATTCATGATTCAATTCATGATTCAATTCATGATTCAATTCATGATTCAATTCATGATTCATGATTCAATTCATGATTCAATTCATGATTCATGATTCATGATTTATAATTCAATTCATGATTCATAATTCATGATTTATGATTCAATTCATGATTCATGATTCATGATTCAATTCATGTTTCATGATTCAATTCATAATTCATGATTCATGATTCAATTCATGATTCATGATTCATGATTCAATTCATAATTCATGATTCATGATTCAATTTATGATTCGTGATTTATGATTCAATTCATGATTCATGATTCATGATTCAATTCATGATTCGATTTATGATTCATGATTTATGATTCAATTCATGATTCATGATTCATGATTCAAATAATGATTCATGATTCAATTCATGATTCATGATTTAATTCATGATTCGATTCCTGATTAAAATCATGATTCATGATTCAATTCATGATTCATGATTCATGATTCAATTCATGATTCATGATTCATGATTCAATTCATGATCCATGATTCAATTCATGATTCAATTCATGATTCATGATTTGATTAATGATTTATGATTCAATTCATGATTCAATTCATGATTCATGATTCGATTCATGATTCCTGTATCATGATTCAATTCATGATTCATGATTCATGATTCAATTCATGATTCATGATTCATGATTCAATATATGATTCATGATTCATGATTCGATTCATGATGCATGATTCAATTCATGATTCATGATTCAATTCATGATTCATGATTCATGATTCAATTCATGATTCATGATTCATGATTCAATTCATGATTCATGATTCAATTTATGATTCATGATTCAATTCATGATTCATGATTCAATTCATGATTCATGAATTATGATTCAATTTATGATTCTTGATTCATGATTCATGATTTAATTGATGATTCATGATTCATGATTCAATTCATGATTAAATTCATGAATCATGATTCATTAATCATGATTCAATTCATGATTCATGATTCAATTCATGATTCATGATTCAATTCATGATTCATAATTCATGATTCATGATTCATGATTCAATTCATGATTCATGATTCGATTTGTGATTCTTGATTCATGATTCATGATTCAATTCATAATTCATAATTCATGATTCATGATTCATGATTCATTTCATGATTCATGATTCGATCCATGATTCATGGTTCAATTCATGATTCATGATTCATGATTCAATTCATGATTCATGATTCAAGATTCAATTCATGATTTAATTCATGATTCATGATTCAATTTATGATTCATGATTCATGATTCATGATTTATGATTCAATTCATGATTCATGATTCAATTCATGATTCAATTCATGATTCATGATTCATGATTCATGATTCATGATTCAATTCATGATTCATTATTTAATTCATGATTCAACTCATGATTCATGATTCATGATTCATGATTAATGATTCAATTCATGATTCATAAATCATAATTCATGATTCAATTCATGATTCATGATTTAATTCATGATTCGATTCATGATTCAATTCATGATTTGATTCATGATTCATGATTCATGATTCAATTCATGATTCATAAATCATAATTCATGATTCAATTCATGATTCATGATTTAATTCATGATTCGATTCATGATTCAATTCATGATTTGATTCATGATTCATGATTCATGCTTCAATTCATGATTCATGATTCAATTCATGATTCAATTCATGATTCATAATTCATGATTTATGATTCAATTCATGATTCATAATTCATGATTTATGATTCAATTCATGATTCATGATTCATGATTCGATTCATGTTTCATGATTCAATTCATAATTCATGATTCATGATTCAATTCATGATTCATGATTCAATTCATAATTCATGATTCATGATTCAATTTATGATTCGTGATTCATGATTCAATTCATGATTCATGATTCAATTCATGATTCGATTTATGATTCATGATTTATGATTCAGATCATGATTCTTGATTCATGATTCAAATAATGATTCATGATTCAATTCATGATTCATGATTCAATTCATGATTCGATTCCTGATTAAAATCATGATTCATGATTCATTTCATGATTCATGATTCATGATTCAATTCATGATTCATGATTCATGATTCAATTCATGATTCATGATTCATGATTCAATTCATGATTCATGATTCATGATTCAATTCATGATTCATAATTCATGATTCATGCTTCAATTCATGACTCATGATTCAATTCATGATTCAATTCATGATTCATGATTCATGATTTATGATTCAATTCATGATTCATAATTCATGATTTATGATTCAATTCATGATTCATGATTCATGATTCGATTCATGTTTCATGATTCAATTCATGATTCATGATTCATGATTCAATTCATGATTCATGATTCAATTCATGATTCAATTCATGATTCATGATTCATGATTTATGATTCAATTCATGATTCAGAATTCATGATTTATGATTCAATTCATGATTCATGATTCATGATTCGATTCATGTTTCATGATTTAATTCATAATTCATGATTCATGATTCAATTTATGATTCGTGATTCATGATTCAATTCATGATTCATGATTCAGGATTCAATTCATGATTCGATTTATGATTCATGATTCATGATTCAATTCATGATTCATGATTCATGATTCAAATAATGATTCATGATTCAATTCATGATTCATGATACAATTCATGATTCGATTCCTGATTAAAATCATGATTCATGATTCAATTCATGATTGATGATTCATGATTCAACTCATGATTCATGATTCATGATTCAATTCATGATTCATGATTCATGATTCAATTCATTATTCAATTCATGATTCAATTCATGATTCATGATTCAATTCATGATTCAATTCATGATTCATGATTCGATTAATGATTTATGATTCAATTCATGATTCAATTCATGATTCATGATTCGATGCATGATTCCTGTATCATGCTTCAATTCATGATTCATGATTCATGATTCAATTCATGATTCATGATTCATGATTCATGATTCAATTCATGATTCATGATTCATGATTCATGATTCAATTCATGATTCATGATTCATGATTCGATTCATGATGCATGATTCAATTCATGATTCATGATTCATGGTTCAATTCATGATTCATGATTCAATTCATGATTCATGATTCAATTCATGATTCATGATTCAATTCATGATTCATGATTCAATTCATGATTCATGATTCATGATTCAATTCATGATTCATGATTCAATTCATGATTCATGATTCAATTCATGATTCATGATTCAATTCATGATTCAATTTATGATTCGTGATTCATTATTCATGATTTAATTGATGATTCATGATTCATGATTCAATTCATGATTAAATTCATGAATCATAATTCATTAATCATGATTCAATTCATGATTCATGATTCAATTCATGATTCATGATTCAATTCATGATTCATGATTCAATTCATGATTCATAATTCATGATTCATGATTCAATTCATGATTCATGATTCGATTTGTGATTCTTGATTCATGATTCATGATTCATGATTCATGATTCATGATTCAATCATGATTCATGATTCATGATTCATGATTCATTTCATGATTCATGATTCGATTCATGATTCATGGTTCAATTCATGATTCATGATTCATGATTTAATTCATGATTCATGATTCAATTTATGATTCATGATTCATAATTTATGATTCAATTCATGATTCATGATTCAATTCATGATTCAATTCATGATTCATGATTCATGATTCATGATTCATGATTCAATTCATGATTCATTATTCAATTCATGATTCAACTAATGATTCATGATTCATGATTATTGATTCAATTCATGATTCATAAATCATAATTCATGATTCAATTCATGATTCATGATTTAATACATGATTCGATTCATGATTCAATTCATGATTTGATTCATGATTCATGATTAATGATTCAATTCATGATTCATAAATCATAATTCATGATTCAATTCATGATTCATGATTTAATTCATGATTCGATTCATGATTCAATTCATGATTTGATTCATGATTCATGATTCATGCTTCAATTCATGATTCATGATTCAATTCATGATTCAATTCATGATTCAAGATTCATGATTCATGATTCGATTCATGTTTCATGATTCAATTCATAATTCATGATTCATGATTCAATTTATGATTCATGATTCATGATTCAATTCATAATTCATAATTCATGATTCATGATTCATGATTCATTTCATGATTCATGATTCGATTCATGATTCATGGTTCAATTCATGATTCATGATTCATAATTTATGATTCAATTCATGATTCATGATTCAATTCATGATTCAATTCATGATTCATGATTCATGATTCATGATTCATGATTCATGATTCAATTCATGATTCATTATTCAATTCATGATTCAACTAATGATTCATGATTCATGATTCAATTCATGATTTAATTCATGATTCATGATTCAATTTATGATTCATGATTCATAATTTATGATTCAATTCATGATTCATGATTCAATTCATGATTCAATTCATGATTCATGATTCATGATTCATGATTAATGATTCATGATTCAATTCATGATTCATTATTCAATTCATGATTCAACTAATGATTCATGATTCATGATTATTGATTCAATTCATGATTCATAAATCATAATTCATGATTCAATTCATAATTCATGATTTAATTCATGATTCGATTCATGATTCAATTCATGATTTGATTCATGATTCATGATTCATGATTCAATTCATGATTTGATTCATGATTCATGATTCAATTCATGATTCATGCTTTAATTCATGATTCGATTCATGATTCAATTCATGATTTGATTCATGATTCATGATTCATGCTTCAATTCATGATTCATGATTCAATTCATGATTCAATTCATGATTCATTATTTAATTCATGATTCAACTCATGATTCATGATTCATGATTCATGATTAATGATTCAATTCATGATTCATAAATCACAATTCATGATTCATGATTCATGATTCGATTCATGATGCATGATTCAATTCATGATTCATGATTCATGGTTCAATTCATGATTCATGATTCAATTCATGATTCATGATTCAATTCATGATTCATGATTCAATTCATGATTCATGATTCAATTCATGATTCATGATTCATGATTCAATTCATGATTCATGATTCAATTCATGATTCATGATTCAATTCATGATTCATGATTCAATTCATGATTCAATTTATGATTCGTGATTCATTATTCATGATTTAATTGATGATTCATGATTCATGATTCAATTCATGATTAAATTCATGAATCATAATTCATTAATCATGATTCAATTCATGATTCATGATTCAATTCATGATTCATGATTCAATTCATGATTCATGATTCAATTCATGATTCATAATTCATGATTCATGATTCAATTCATGATTCATGATTCGATTTGTGATTCTTGATTCATGATTCATGATTCATGATTCATGATTCATGATTCAATTCATGATTCATGATTCATGATTCATGATTCATTTCATGATTCATGATTCGATTCATGATTCATGGTTCAATTCATGATTCATGATTCATGATTTAATTCATGATTCATGATTCAATTTATGATTCATGATTCATAATTTATGATTCAATTCATGATTCATGATTCAATTCATGATTCAATTCATGATTCATGATTCATGATTCATGATTCATGATTCAATTCATGATTCATTATTCAATTCATGATTCAACTAATGATTCATGATTCATGATTATTGATTCAATTCATGATTCATAAATCATAATTCATGATTCAATTCATGATTCATGATTTAATACATGATTCGATTCATGATTCAATTCATGATTTGATTCATGATTCATGATTAATGATTCAATTCATGATTCATAAATCATAATTCATGATTCAATTCATGATTCATGATTTAATTCATGATTCGATTCATGATTCAATTCATGATTTGATTCATGATTCATGATTCATGCTTCAATTCATGATTCATGATTCAATTCATGATTCAATTCATGATTCAAGATTCATGATTCATGATTCGATTCATGTTTCATGATTCAATTCATAATTCATGATTCATGATTCAATTTATGATTCATGATTCATGATTCAATTCATAATTCATAATTCATGATTCATGATTCATGATTCATTTCATGATTCATGATTCGATTCATGATTCATGGTTCAATTCATGATTCATGATTCATAATTTATGATTCAATTCATGATTCATGATTCAATTCATGATTCAATTCATGATTCATGATTCATGATTCATGATTCATGATTCATGATTCAATTCATGATTCATTATTCAATTCATGATTCAACTAATGATTCATGATTCATGATTCAATTCATGATTTAATTCATGATTCATGATTCAATTTATGATTCATGATTCATAATTTATGATTCAATTCATGATTCATGATTCAATTCATGATTCAATTCATGATTCATGATTCATGATTCATGATTAATGATTCATGATTCAATTCATGATTCATTATTCAATTCATGATTCAACTAATGATTCATGATTCATGATTATTGATTCAATTCATGATTCATAAATCATAATTCATGATTCAATTCATAATTCATGATTTAATTCATGATTCGATTCATGATTCAATTCATGATTTGATTCATGATTCATGATTCATGATTCAATTCATGATTTGATTCATGATTCATGATTCAATTCATGATTCATGCTTTAATTCATGATTCGATTCATGATTCAATTCATGATTTGATTCATGATTCATGATTCATGCTTCAATTCATGATTCATGATTCAATTCATGATTCAATTCATGATTCATTATTTAATTCATGATTCAACTCATGATTCATGATTCATGATTCATGATTAATGATTCAATTCATGATTCATAAATCATAATTCATGATTCAATTCATGATTCATGATTTAATTCATGATTCGATTCATGATTCAATTCATGATTTGATTCATGATTCATGATTCATGATTCAATTCATGATTCATAAATCATAATTCATGATTCAATTCATGATTCATGATTTAATTCATGATTCGATTCATGATTCAATTCATGATTTGATTCATGATTCATGATTCATGCTTCAATTCATGATTCATGATTCAATTCATGATTCAATTCATGATTCATAATTCATGATTTATGATTCAATTCATGATTCATAATTCATGATTTATGATTCAATTCATGATTCATGATTCATGATTCGATTCATGTTTCATGATTCAATTCATAATTCATGATTCATGATTCAATTCATGATTCATGATTCAATTCATATTCATGATTCATGATTCAATTTATGATTCGTGATTCATGATTCAATTCATGATTCATGATTCAATTCATGATTCGATTCCTGATTAAAATCATGATTCATGATTCATTTCATGATTCATGATTCATGATTCAATTCATGATTCATGATTCAATTCATGATTCATGATTCATGATTCAATTCATGATTCATGATTCATGATTCAATTCATGATTCATAATTCATGATTCATGCTTCAATTCATGATTCATGATTCAATTCATGATTCAATTCATGATTCATGATTCATGATTATGATTCAATTCATGATTCATAATTCATGATTTATGATTCAATTCATGATTCATGATTCATGATTCGATTCATGTTTCATGATTCAATTCATGATTCATGATTAATGATTCAATTCATGATTCATGATTCAATTCATGATTCAATTCATGATTCATGATTCATGATTCAAATAATGATTCATGATTCAATTCATGATTCATGATACAATTCATGATTCGATTCCTGATTAAAATCATGATTCATGATTCAATTCATGATTGATGATTCATGATTCAACTCATGATTCATGATTCATGATTCAATTCATGATTCATGATTCATGATTCAATTCATTATTCAATTCATGATTCAATTCATGATTCATGATTCAATTCATGATTCAATTCATGATTCATGATTCGATTAATGATTTATGATTCAATTCATGATTCAATTCATGATTCATGATTCGATGCATGATTCCTGTATCATGCTTCAATTCATGATTCATGATTCATGATTCAATTCATGATTCATGATTCATGATTCATGATTCAATTCATGATTCATGATTCATGATTCATGATTCAATTCATGATTCATGATTCATGATTCGATTCATGATGCATGATTCAATTCATGATTCATGATTCATGGTTCAATTCATGATTCATGATTCAATTCATGATTCATGATTCAATTCATGATTCATGATTCAATTCATGATTCATGATTCAATTCATGATTCATGATTCATGATTCAATTCATGATTCATGATTCAATTCATGATTCATGATTCAATTCATGATTCAATTTATGATTCGTGATTCATTATTCATGATTTAATTGATGATTCATGATTCATGATTCAATTCATGATTAAATTCATGAATCATAATTCATTAATCATGATTCAATTCATGATTCATGATTCAATTCATGATTCATGATTCAATTCATGATTCATGATTCAATTCATGATTCATAATTCATGATTCATGATTCAATTCATGATTCATGATTCGATTTGTGATTCTTGATTCATGATTCATGATTCATGATTCATGATTCATGATTCAATTCATGATTCATGATTCATGATTCATGATTCATTTCATGATTCATGATTCGATTCATGATTCATGGTTCAATTCATGATTCATGATTCAATTCATGATTCATGATTCGATTTGTGATTCTTGATTCATGATTCATGATTCATGATTCATGATTCATGATTCAATTCATGATTCATGATTCATGATTCATGATTCATTTCATGATTCATGATTCGATTCATGATTCATGGTTCAATTCATGATTCATGATTCATTATTTAATTCATGATTCATGATTCAATTTATGATTCATGATTCATAATTTATGATTCAATTCATGATTCATGATTCAATTCATGATTCAATTCATGATTCATGATTCATGATTCATGATTCATGATTCATGATTCAATTCATGATTCATTATTCAATTCATGATTCAACTAATGATTCATGATTCATGATTATTGATTCAATTCATGATTCATAAATCATAATTCATGATTCAATTCATGATTCATGATTTAATACATGATTCGATTCATGATTCAATTCATGATTTGATTCATGATTCATGATTAATGATTCAATTCATGATTCATAAATCATAATTCATGATTCAATTCATGATTCATGATTTAATTCATGATTCGATTCATGATTCAATTCATGATTTGATTCATGATTCATGATTCATGCTTCAATTCATGATTCATGATTCAATTCATGATTCAATTCATGATTCAAGATTCATGATTCATGATTCGATTCATGTTTCATGATTCAATTCATAATTCATGATTCATGATTCAATTTATGATTCATGATTCATGATTCAATTCATAATTCATAATTCATGATTCATGATTCATGATTCATTTCATGATTCATGATTCGATTCATGATTCATGGTTCAATTCATGATTCATGATTCATAATTTATGATTCAATTCATGATTCATGATTCAATTCATGATTCAATTCATGATTCATGATTCATGATTCATGATTCATGATTCATGATTCAATTCATGATTCATTATTCAATTCATGATTCAACTAATGATTCATGATTCATGATTCAATTCATGATTTAATTCATGATTCATGATTCAATTTATGATTCATGATTCATAATTTATGATTCAATTCATGATTCATGATTCAATTCATGATTCAATTCATGATTCATGATTCATGATTAATGATTCATGATTCAATTCATGATTCATTATTCAATTCATGATTCAACTAATGATTCATGATTCATGATTATTGATTCAATTCATGATTCATAAATCATAATTCATGATTCAATTCATAATTCATGATTTAATTCATGATTCGATTCATGATTCAATTCATGATTTGATTCATGATTCATGATTCATGATTCAATTCATGATTTGATTCATGATTCATGATTCAATTCATGATTCATGCTTTAATTCATGATTCGATTCATGATTCAATTCATGATTTGATTCATGATTCATGATTCATGCTTCAATTCATGATTCATGATTCAATTCATGATTCAATTCATGATTCATTATTTAATTCATGATTCAACTCATGATTCATGATTCATGATTCATGTTTAATGATTCAATTCATGATTCATAAATCATAATTCATGATTCAATTCATGATTCATGATTTAATTCATGATTCGATTCATGATTCAATTCATGATTTGATTCATGATTCATGATTCATGATTCAATTCATGATTCATAAATCATAATTCATGATTCAATTCATGATTCATGATTTATTTCATGATTCGATTCATGATTCAATTCATGATTTGATTCATGATTCATGATTCATGCTTCAATTCATGATTCATGATTCAATTCATGATTCAATTCATGATTCATAATTCATGATTTATGATTCAATTCATGATTCATAATTCATGATTTATGATTCAATTCATGATTCATGATTCATGATTCGATTCATGTTTCATGATTCAATTCATAATTCATGATTCATGATTCAATTCATGATTCATGATTCAATTCATAATTCATGATTCATGATTCAATTTATGATTCGTGATTCATGATTCAATTCATGATTCATGATTCAATTCATGATTCGATTCCTGATTAAAATCATGATTCATGATTCATTTCATGATTCATGATTCATGATTCAATTCATGATTCATGATTCAATTCATGATTCATGATTCATGATTCAATTCATGATTCATGATTC
The DNA here is from genome assembly GCF_038048845.1 of Mixophyes fleayi. Lineage (NCBI taxonomy): Eukaryota > Metazoa > Chordata > Amphibia > Anura > Limnodynastidae > Mixophyes > Mixophyes fleayi. The sequence continues at coordinate 15,473 of NW_027447664.1, read as the reverse complement.
ATGATTCAATTCATGATTCATAATTCATGATTCATGCTTCAATTCATGATTCATGATTCAATTCATGATTCAATTCATGATTCATGATTCATGATTTATGATTCAATTCATGATTCATAATTCATGATTTATGATTCAATTCATGATTCATGATTCATGATTCGATTCATGTTTCATGATTCAATTCATGATTCATGATTAATGATTCAATTCATGATTCATGATTCAATTCATGATTCAATTCATGATTCATGATTCATGATTTATGATTCAATTCATGATTCAGAATTCATGATTTATGATTCAATTCATGATTCATGATTCATGATTCGATTCATGTTTCATGATTCAATTCATAATTCATGATTCATGATTCAATTTATGATTCGTGATTCATGATTCAATTCATGATTCATGATTCAGGATTCAATTCATGATTCGATTTATGATTCATGATTCATGATTCAATTCATGATTCATGATTCATGATTCAAATAATGATTCATGATTCAATTCATGATTCATGATACAATTCATGATTCGATTCCTGATTAAAATCATGATTCATGATTCAATTCATGATTGATGATTCATGATTCAACTCATGATTCATGATTCATGATTCAATTCATGATTCATGATTCATGATTCAATTCATTATTCAATTCATGATTCAATTCATGATTCATGATTCAATTCATGATTCAATTCATGATTCATGATTCGATTAATGATTTATGATTCAATTCATGATTCAATTCATGATTCATGATTCGATGCATGATTCCTGTATCATGCTTCAATTCATGATTCATGATTCATGATTCAATTCATGATTCATGATTCATGATTCATGATTCAATTCATGATTCATGATTCATGATTCATGATTCAATTCATGATTCATGATTCATGATTCGATTCATGATGCATGATTCAATTCATGATTCATGATTCATGGTTCAATTCATGATTCATGATTCAATTCATGATTCATGATTCAATTCATGATTCATGATTCAATTCATGATTCATGATTCAATTCATGATTCATGATTCATGATTCAATTCATGATTCATGATTCAATTCATGATTCATGATTCAATTCATGATTCAATTTATGATTCGTGATTCATTATTCATGATTTAATTGATGATTCATGATTCATGATTCAATTCATGATTAAATTCATGAATCATAATTCATTAATCATGATTCAATTCATGATTCATGATTCAATTCATGATTCATGATTCAATTCATGATTCATGATTCAATTCATGATTCATAATTCATGATTCATGATTCAATTCATGATTCATGATTCGATTTGTGATTCTTGATTCATGATTCATGATTCATGATTCATGATTCAATTCATAATTCATAATTCATGATTCATGATTCATGATTCATTTCATGATTCATGATTCGATTCATGATTCATGGTTCAATTCATGATTCATGATTCATAATTTATGATTTAATTCATGATTCATGATTCAATTCATGATTCAATTCATGATTCATGATTCATGATTCATGATTCAATTCATGATTCATTATTCAATTCATGATTCAACTAATGATTCATGATTCATGATTCAATTCATGATTTAATTCATGATTCATGATTCAATTTATGATTCATGATTCATAATTTATGATTCAATTCATGATTCATGATTCAATTCATGATTCAATTCATGATTCATGATTCATGATTCATGATTCAATTCATGATTCATTATTCAATTCATGATTCAACTAATGATTCATGATTCATGATTCAATTCATGATTTAATTCATGATTCATGATTCAATTTATGATTCATGATTCATAATTTATGATTCAATTCATGATTCATGATTCAATTCATGATTCAATTCATGATTCATGATTCATGATTAATGATTCATGATTCAATTCATGATTCATTATTCAATTCATGATTCAACTAATGATTCATGATTCATGATTATTGATTCAATTCATGATTCATAAATCATAATTCATGATTCAATTCATAATTCATGATTTAATTCATGATTCGATTCATGATTCAATTCATGATTTGATTCATGATTCATGATTCATGATTCAATTCATGATTTGATTCATGATTCATGATTCAATTCATGATTCATGCTTTAATTCATGATTCGATTCATGATTCAATTCATGATTTGATTCATGATTCATGATTCATGCTTCAATTCATGATTCATGATTCAATTCATGATTCAATTCATGATTCATTATTTAATTCATGATTCAACTCATGATTCATGATTCATGATTCATGTTTAATGATTCAATTCATGATTCATAAATCATAATTCATGATTCAATTCATGATTCATGATTTAATTCATGATTCGATTCATGATTCAATTCATGATTTGATTCATGATTCATGATTCATGATTCAATTCATGATTCATAAATCATAATTCATGATTCAATTCATGATTCATGATTTATTTCATGATTCGATTCATGATTCAATTCATGATTTGATTCATGATTCATGATTCATGCTTCAATTCATGATTCATGATTCAATTCATGATTCAATTCATGATTCATAATTCATGATTTATGATTCAATTCATGATTCATAATTCATGATTTATGATTCAATTCATGATTCATGATTCATGATTCGATTCATGTTTCATGATTCAATTCATAATTCATGATTCATGATTCAATTCATGATTCATGATTCAATTCATAATTCATGATTCATGATTCAATTTATGATTCGTGATTCATGATTCAATTCATGATTCATGATTCAATTCATGATTCGATTCCTGATTAAAATCATGATTCATGATTCATTTCATGATTCATGATTCATGATTCAATTCATGATTCATGATTCAATTCATGATTCATGATTCATGATTCAATTCATGATTCATGATTCATGATTCAATTCATGATTCATAATTCATGATTCATGCTTCAATTCATGATTCATGATTCAATTCATGATTCAATTCATGATTCATGATTCATGATTTATGATTCAATTCATGATTCATAATTCATGATTTATGATTCAATTCATGATTCATGATTCATGATTCGATTCATGTTTCATGATTCAATTCATGATTCATGATTAATGATTCAATTCATGATTCATGATTCAATTCATGATTCAATTCATGATTCATGATTCATGATTTATGATTCAATTCATGATTCAGAATTCATGATTTATGATTCAATTCATGATTCATGATTCATGATTCGATTCATGTTTCATGATTCAATTCATAATTCATGATTCATGATTCAATTTATGATTCGTGATTCATGATTCAATTCATGATTCATGATTCAGGATTCAATTCATGATTCGATTTATGATTCATGATTCATGATTCAATTCATGATTCATGATTCATGATTCAAATAATGATTCATGATTCAATTCATGATTCATGATACAATTCATGATTCGATTCCTGATTAAAATCATGATTCATGATTCAATTCATGATTGATGATTCATGATTCAACTCATGATTCATGATTCATGATTCAATTCATGATTCATGATTCATGATTCAATTCATTATTCAATTCATGATTCAATTCATGATTCATGATTCAATTCATGATTCAATTCATGATTCATGATTCGATTAATGATTTATGATTCAATTCATGATTCAATTCATGATTCATGATTCGATGCATGATTCCTGTATCATGCTTCAATTCATGATTCATGATTCATGATTCAATTCATGATTCATGATTCATGATTCATGATTCAATTCATGATTCATGATTCATGATTCATGATTCAATTCATGATTCATGATTCATGATTCGATTCATGATGCATGATTCAATTCATGATTCATGATTCATGGTTCAATTCATGATTCATGATTCAATTCATGATTCATGATTCAATTCATGATTCATGATTCAATTCATGATTCATGATTCAATTCATGATTCATGATTCATGATTCAATTCATGATTCATGATTCAATTCATGATTCATGATTCAATTCATGATTCAATTTATGATTCGTGATTCATTATTCATGATTTAATTGATGATTCATGATTCATGATTCAATTCATGATTAAATTCATGAATCATAATTCATTAATCATGATTCAATTCATGATTCATGATTCAATTCATGATTCATGATTCAATTCATGATTCATGATTCAATTCATGATTCATAATTCATGATTCATGATTCAATTCATGATTCATGATTCGATTTGTGATTCTTGATTCATGATTCATGATTCATGATTCATGATTCAATTCATAATTCATAATTCATGATTCATGATTCATGATTCATTTCATGATTCATGATTCGATTCATGATTCATGGTTCAATTCATGATTCATGATTCATAATTTATGATTTAATTCATGATTCATGATTCAATTCATGATTCAATTCATGATTCATGATTCATGATTCATGATTCAATTCATGATTCATTATTCAATTCATGATTCAACTAATGATTCATGATTCATGATTCAATTCATGATTTAATTCATGATTCATGATTCAATTTATGATTCATGATTCATAATTTATGATTCAATTCATGATTCATGATTCAATTCATGATTCAATTCATGATTCATGATTCATGATTCATGATTCAATTCATGATTCATTATTCAATTCATGATTCAACTAATGATTCATGATTCATGATTATTGATTCAATTCATGATTCATAAATCATAATTCATGATTCAATTCATAATTCATGATTTAATTCATGATTCAATTCATGATTCAATTCATGATTTGATTCATGATTCATGATTCATGATTCAATTCATGATTTGATTCATGATTCATGATTCAATTCATGATTCGATTCATGATTCAATTCATGATTTGATTCATGATTCATGCTTCAATTCATGATTCATGATTCAATTCATGATTCAATTCATGATTCATAATTCATGATTTATGATTTAATTCATGATTCATAATTCATGATTTATGATTCAATTCATGATTCATGATTCATGATCCGATTCATGTTTCATGATTCAATTCATAATTCATGATTCATGATTCAATTCATGATTCATGATTCAATTCATAATTCATGATTCATGATTCAATTCATGATTCATGATTCATGATTCAATTCATAATTCATGATTTATGATTCATGATTCAATTTATGATTCATGATTCGATTTGTGATTCTTGATTCATGATTCATGATTCATAATTCATGATTCAATTCATAATTCATAATTCATGATTCATGATTCATGATTCATTTCATGATTCATGATTCGATTCATGGTTCAATTCATGATTCATGATTCATGATTCAATTCATGATTTAATTCATGATTCATGATTCAATTTATGATTCATGATTCATGATTCATGATTTATGATTCAATTCATGATTCATGATTCAATTCATGATTCAATTCATGATTCATGATTCATGATTCATGATTCATGATTCAATTCATGATTCATTATTTAATTCATGATTCAACTCATGATTCATGATTCATGATTAATGATTCAATTCATGATTCATAAATCATAATTCATGATTCAATTCATGATTCATGATTTAATTCATGATTCGATTCATGATTCAATTCATGATTTGATTCATGATTCATGATTCATGATTCAATTCATGATTCATAAATCATAATTCATGATTCAATTCATGATTCATGATTTAATTCATGATTCGATTCATGATTTAATTCATGATTCATAAATCATAATTCATGATTCAATTCATGATTCGTGATTTAATTCATGATTCGATTCATGATTCAATTCATGATTTGATTCATGATTCATGATTCATGCTTCAATTCATGATTCATGATTCAATTCATGATTCAATTCATGATTCATAATTCATGATTTATGATTCAATTCATTATTCATAATTCATGATTTATGATTCAATTTATGATTCATGATTCATGATTAGATTCATGTTTCATGATTCAATTCATAATTCATGATTCATGATTCAATTCATGATTCATGATTCAATTCATAATTCATGATTCATGATTCAATTTATGATTCGTGATTCATGATTCAATTCATGATTCATGATTCAATTCATGATTCGATTTATGATTCATGATTCATGATTCAATTCATGATTCATGATTCATGATTCATGATTCAAATAATGATTCATGATTCAATTCATGATTCATGATTCAATTCATGATTCGATTCCTGATTAAAATCATGATTCATGATTCATTTCATGATTCATGATTCATGATTCAATTCATGATTCATGATTCATGATTCAATTCATGATTCATGATTCATGATTCAATTAATGATTCATGATTCATGATTCAATTCATGATTCATAATTCATGATTCATGCTTCAATTCATGATTCATGATTCAATTCATGATTCAATTCATGATTCATGATTCATGATTTATGATTCAATTCATGACTCATAATTCATGATTTATGATTCAATTCATGATTCATGATTCATGATTCGATTCATGTTTCATGATTCAATTCATGATTCATGATTCATGATTCAATTCATGATTCAATTCATGATTCATGATTCATGATTTATGATTCAATTCATGATTCAGAATTCATGATTTATGATTCAATTCATGATTCATGATTCATGATTCGATTCATGTTTCATGATTCAATTCGTAATTCATGATTCATGATTCAATTTATGATTCGTGATTCATGATTCAATTCATGATTCATGATTCAGGATTCAGTTCATGATTCGATTTATGATTCATGATTCATGATTCAATTCATGATTCATGATTCATGATTCAAATAATGATTCATGATTCAATTCATGATTCATGATTCAATTCATGATTCGATTCCTGATTAAAATCATGATTCATGATTCAATTCATGATTCATGATTCATGATTCAATTCATTATTCAATTCATGATTCAATTCATGATTCATGATTCAATTCATGATTTAATTCATGATTCATGATTCGATTAATGATTTATGATTCAATTCATGATTCAATTCATGATTCATGATTCGATGCATGATTCCTGTATCATGCTTCAATTCATGATTCATGATTCAATTCATGATTCATGATTCATGATTCATGATTCAATTCATGATTCATGATTCATGATTCATGATTCAATTCATGATTCATGATACATGATTCGATTCATGATGCATGATTCAATTCATGATTCATGGTTCAATTCATGATTCATGATTCAATTCATGATTCATGATTCATGATTCAATTCATGATTCATGATTCAATTCATGATTCATGATTCAATTCATGATTCATGATTCATGATTCAATTTATGATTCGTGATTCATTATTCATGATTTAATTGATGATTCATGATTCATGATTCAATTCATGATTAAATTCATGAATCATAATTCATTAATCATGATTCAATTCATGATTCATGATTAAATTCATGATTCATGATTCAATTCATGATTCATGATTCAATTCATGATTCATAATTCATGATTCATGATTCATGATTCAATTCATGATTCATGATTCGATTTGTGATTCTTGATTCATGATTCATGATTCATGATTCATGATTCATGATTCAATTCATGATTCATGATTCATGATTCATTTCATGATTCATGATTCGATTCATGGTTCAATTCATGATTCATGATTCATGATTTAATTCATGATTCATGATTCAAGATTCAATTCATGATTTAATTCATGATTCATGATTCAATTTATGATTCATGATTCATAATTTATGATTCAATTCATGATTCATGATTCAATTCATGATTCAATTCATGATTCATGATTCATGATTCATGATTCATGATTCATGATTTAATTCATGATTCATTATTCAATTCATGATTCAACTAATGATTCATGATTCATGATTATTGATTCAATTCATGATTCATAAATCATAATTCATGATTCAATTCATGATTCATGATTTAATTCATGATTCGATTCATGATTCAATTCATGATTTGATTCATGATTCATGATTCATGATTCAATTCATGATTCATAAATCATAATTCATGATTCAATTCATGATTCATGATTTAATTCATGATTCGATTCATGATTCAATTCATGATTTGATTCATGATTCATGATTCATGCTTCAATTCATGATTCATGATTCAATTCATGATTCAATTCATGATTCATGATTCATGATTCATGATTCGATTCATGTTTCATGATTCAATTCATAATTCATGATTCATGATTCAATTTATGATTCGTGATTCATGATTCAATTCATGATTCATGATTCAGGATTCAATTTATGATTCGATTTATGATTCATGATTCATGATTCAATTCATGATTCATGATTCATGATTCAAATAATGATTCATGATTCAATTCATGATTCATGATTCAATTCATGATTCATGATTCAATTCATGATTCGATTCCTGATTAAAATCATGATTCATGATTCAATTCATGATTGATGATTCATGATTCAACTCATGACTCATGATTCATGATTCAATTCATGATTCATGATTCATGATTCAATTCATTATTCAATTCATGATTCAATTCATGATTCATGATTCAATTCATGATTCAATTCATGATTCATGATTCGATGCATGATTCCTGTATCATGCTTCAATTCATGATTCATGATTCATGATTCAATTCATGATTCATGATTCATGATTCATGATTCAATTCATGATTCATGATACATGATTCGATTCATGATGCATGATTCAATTCATGATTCATGATTCATGGTTCAATTCAATATTCATGATTCAATTCATGATTCATAATTCATGATTCATGATTCAATTCATGATTCATGATTCAATTCATGATTCATGATTCAATTCATGATTCATGATTCAAGATTCAATTTATGATTCATGATTCATTATTCATGATTTAATTGATGATTCATGATTCATGATTCAATTCATGATTAAATTCATGAATCATAATTCATTAATCATGATTCAATTCATGATTCATGATTCAATTCATGATTCATGATTCAATTCATGATTCATGATTCAATTCATGATTCATAATTCATAATTCATGATTCAATTCATGATTCATGATTCGATTTGTGATTCTTGATTCATGATTCATGATTCATGATTCATGATTCAATTCATAATTCATAATTCATGATTCATGATTCATGATTCATTTCATGATTCATGATTCGATTCATGATTCATGGTTCAATTCATGATTCATGATTCATGATTTAATTCATGATTCATGATTCAAGATTCAATTAATGATTTAATTCATGATTCATGATTCAATTTATGATTCATGATTCATAATTTATGATTCAATTCATGATTCATGATTCAATTCATGATTCAATTCATGATTCATGATTCATGATTCATGATTCATGATTCATGATTCAATTCATGATTCATTATTCAATTCATGATTCAACTAATGATTCATGATTCATGATTATTGATTCAATTCATGATTCACAAATCATAATTCATGATTCAATTCATGATTCATGATTTAATTCATGATTCGATTCATGATTCAATTCATGATTTGATTCATGATTCATGATTCATGATTCAATTCATGATTTGATTCATGATTCATGATTCAATTCATGATTCATGATTTAATTCATGATTCGATTCATGATTCAATTCATGATTTGATTCATGATTCATGCTTCAATTCATGATTCATGATTCAATTCATGATTCAATTCATGATTCATAATTCATGATTTATGATTTAATTCATGATTCATAATTCATGATTTATGATTCAATTCATGATTGATGATTCATGATTCGATTCATGTTTCATGATTCAATTCATAATTCATGATTCATGATTCAATTCATGATTCATGATTCAATTCATAATTCATGATTCATGATTCAATTTCTGATTCGTGATTCATGATTCAATTCATGATTCATGATTCATGATTCAATTCATGATTCGATTTATGATTCATGATTCATAATTCAATTCATGATTCATGATTCATGATTCAATTCATGATTCATGATTCAATTCATGATTCATGATACATGATTCGATTCATGATGCATGATTCAATTCATGATTCATGATTCATGGTTCAATTCAATATTCATGATTCAATTCATGATTCATGATTCATGATTCAATTCATGATTCATGATTCAATTCATGATTCATGATTCAATTCATGATTCATGATTCAAGATTCAATTTATGATTCATGATTCATTATTCATGATTTAATTGATGATTCATGATTCATGATTCAATTCATGATTAAATTCATGAATCATAATTCATTAATCATGATTCAATTCATGATTCATGATTCAATTCATGATTCATGATTCAATTCATGATTCATGATTCAATTCATGATTCATGATTCAATTCATGATTCATAATTCATGATTCATGATTCAATTCATGATTCATGATTCGATTTGTGATTCTTGATTCATGATTCATGATTCATGATTCATGATTCAATTCATAATTCATAATTCATGATTCATGATTCATGATTCATTTCATGATTCATGATTCGATTCATGATTCATGGTTCAATTCATGATTCATGATTCATGATTTAATTCATGATTCATGATTCAAGATTCAATTAATGATTTAATTCATGATTCATGATTCAATTTATGATTCATGATTCATAATTTATGATTCAATTCATGATTCATGATTCAATTCATGATTCAATTCATGATTCATGATTCATGATTCATGATTCATGATTCATGATTCATGATTCAATTCATGATTCATTATTCAATTCATGATTCAACTAATGATTCATGATTCATGATTATTGATTCAATTCATGATTCATAAATCATAATTCATGATTCAATTCATGATTCATGATTTAATTCATGATTCGATTCATGATTCAATTCATGATTTGATTCATGATTCATGATTCATTATTCAATTCATGATTCAACTAATGATTCATGATTCATGATTATTGATTCAATTCATGATTCATAAATCATAATTCATGATTCAATTCATGATTCATGATTTAATTCATGATTCGATTCATGATTCAATTCATGATTTGATTCATGATTCATGATTCATGATTCAATTCATGATTTGATTCATGATTCATGATTCAATTCATGATTCATGATTTAATTCATGATTCGATTCATGATTCAATTCATGATTTGATTCATGATTCATGATTCATGCTTCAATTCATGATTCATGATTCAATTCATGATTCAATTCATGATTCATAATTCATGATTTATGATTTAATTCATGATTCATAATTCATGATTTATGATTCAATTCATGATTGATGATTCATGATTCGATTCATGTTTCATGATTCAATTCATAATTCATGATTCATGATTCAATTCATGATTCATGATTCAATTCATAATTCATGATTCATGATTCAATTTCTGATTCGTGATTCATGATTCAATTCATGATTCATGATTCATGATTCAATTCATGATTCGATTTATGATTCATGATTCATAATTCAATTCATGATTCATGATTCATGATTCAATTCATGATTCATGATTCAATTCATGATTCATGATTCAATTCATGATTCATAATTCATGATTTATGATTCATGATTCAATTCATGATTCATGATTCGATTTGTGATTCTTGATTCATGATTCATGATTCATGATTCATGATTCAATTCATAATTCATAATTCATGATTCATGATTCGATTCATGATTCATGGTTCAATTCATGATTCATGATTCATGATTCAATTCATGATTTAATTCATGATTCATGATTCAATTTATGATTCATGATTCATGATTCATGATTTATGATTCAATTCATGATTCATGATTCAATTCATGATTCAATTCATGATTCATGATTCATGATTCATGATTCAATTCATGATTCATTTTTAATTCATGATTCAACTCATGATTCATGATTCATGATTAATGATTCAATTCATGATTCATAAATCATAATTCATGATTCAATTCATGATTCATGATTTAATTCATGATTCGATTCATGATTCAATTCATGATTTGATTCATGATTCATGATTCATGATTCAATTCATGATTCATAAATCATAATTCATGATTCAATTCATGATTCATGATTTAATTCATGATTCGATTCATGATTTAATTCATGATTCATAAATCATAATTCATGATTCAATTCATGATTCATGATTTAATTCATGATTCGATTCATGATTCAATTCATGATTTGATTCATGATTCATGATTCATGCTTCAATTCATGATTCATGATTCAATTCACGATTCAATTAATGATTCATAATTCATGATTTATGATTCAATTCATGATTCATAATTCATGATTTATGATTCAATTCATGATTCATGATTCATGATTCGATTCATGTTTCATGATTCAATTCATAATTCATGATTCATGATTCAATTCATGATTCATGATTCAATTCATAATTCATGATTCATGATTCAATTTATGATTCGTGATTCATGATTCAATTCATGATTCATGATTCAATTCATGATTCGATTTATGATTCATGATTCATAATTCAATTCATGATTCATGATACATGATTCATGATTCAAATAATGATTCATGATTCAATTCATGATTCATGATTCAATTCATGATTCGATTCCTGATTAAAATCATGATTCATGATTCATTTCATGATTCATGATTCATGATTCAATTCATGATTCATGATTCATGATTCAATTCATGATTCATGATTCATGATTCAATTCATGATTCATGATTCAATTCATGATTCATAATTCATGATTCATGATTCATGATTCATGCTTCAATTCATGATTCATGATTCAATTCATGATTCAATTCATGATTCATGATTCATGATTTATGATTCAATTCATGATTCATAATTCATGATTTATGATTCAATTCATGATTCATGATTCATGATTCGATTCATGTTTCATGATTCAATTCATGATTCATGATTCATGATTCAATTCATGATTCATGATTCATGATTCAATTCAGGATTCATAATTCATGATTCATGATTCATGCTTCAATTCATGATTCATGATTCAATTCATGATTCAATTCATGATTCATGATTCATGATTTATGATTCAATTCATGATTCAGAATTCATGATTTATGATTCAATGCATGATTCATGATTCATGATTCAATTCAGTATTCATAATTCATGATTCATGATTCAATTTATGATTCGTGATTCATGATTCAATTCATGATTCATGATTCATGATTCAATTCATGATTCGATTTATAATTCATGATTCATGATTCAATTCATGATTCATGATTCATGATTCAAATAATGATTCATGAATCAATTCATGATTCATGATTCAATTCATGATTCGATTCCTGATTAAAATCATGATTCATGATTCAATTCATGATTGATGATTCATGATTCAATTCATGATTCATGATTCATGATTCAATTCATGATTCATGATTCCTGATTCAATTCATTATTCAATTCATGATTCAATTCATGATACATGATTCAATTCATGATTCAATTCATGATTCATGATTCGATTAATGATTTATAATTCAATTCATGATTCAATTCATGATTCATGATTCGATGCATGATTCCTGTATCATGATTCAATTCATGATTCATGATTCCTGATTCAATTCATGATTCATGATTCATGATTCATGATTCAATTCATGAATTATGATTCATGATTCGATTCATGATGCATGATTCAATTCATGATTCATGATTCATGGTTCAATTCATGATTCATGATTCAATTCATGATTCATGATTCATGATTCAATTCATGATTCATGATTCAATTCATGATTTATGATTCAATTCATGATTCATGAATAATGATTCAATTTATGATTTGTGATTCATGATTCATGATTTAATTGATGATTCATGATTCATGATTCAATTCATGATTAAATTCATGAATCATGATTCATTAATCATGATTCAATTCATGATTCATGATTCAATTCATGATTCATGATTCAATTCATGATTCATGATTCAATTCATGATTCATGATTCAATTCATGATTCATAATTCATGATTCATGATTCATGATTCAATTCATGATTCATGATTCGATTTGTGATTCTTGATTCATGATTCATGATTCATGATTCATGATTCAATTCATAATTCATAATTCATGATTCATGATTCATGATTCATTTCATGATTAATGATTCAATTCATGATTAATGGTTCAATTCATGATTCATGATTCAATTCATGATTCATGATTCAAGATTCAATTCATGATTTAATTCATGATTCATGATTCAATTTATGATTCATGATTCATGATTCATAATTTATGATTCAATTCATGATTCATGATTCAATTCATGATTCAATTCATGATTCATGATTCATGATTCAATTCATGATTCATTATTCAATTCATGATTCAACTCATGATTCATGATTTAATTCATGATTCGATTCATGATTCAATTCATGATTTGATTCATGATTCATGATTCATGATTCAATCATGATTCATAAATCATAATTCATGATTCATGATTTAATTCATGATTCGATTCATGATTCAATTCATGATTTGATTCATGATTCATGATTCATGCTTCAATTCATGATTCAATTCATGATTCAATTCATGATTCATAATTCATGATTTATGATTTAATTCATGATTCATAATTCATGATTTATGATTCAATTCATGATTCATGATTCATGATTCGATTCATGTTTCATGATTCAATTCATAATTCATGATTCATGATTCAATTCATGATTCATGATTCAATTCATAATTCATGATTCATGATTCAATTTATGATTCGTGATTCATGATTCAATTCATGATTCATGATTCATGATTTAATTCATGATTCGATTTATGATTCATGATTCATGATTCAATTCATGATTCATGATTCATGATTCAAATCATGATTCATGATTCAATTCATGATTCATGATTCAATTCATGATTCGATTCCTGATTAAAATCATGATTCATGATTCAATTCATGATTCATGATTCATGATTCAATTCATGATTCATGATTCATGATTCAATTCATGATTCATGATTCATGATTCAAATTCATGATTCAATTCATGATTCATGATTCAATTCATGATTCATGATTCAATTCATGATTTAATTCATGATTCATGATTCGATTAATGATTTATGATTCAATTCATGATTCAATTCATGATTCATGATTCCTGTATAATGATTCAATTCATGATTCATGATTCATGATTCAATTCATGATTCATGATTCAATTCATGATTCATGATTCATGATTCAATTCATGATTCATGATTCGATTCATGATTCTTGATTCATGATTCGATTCATGATGCATGATTCAATTA